>NC_133331.1:275075548-275107955 GCF_042186555.1 Aquarana catesbeiana | reverse complement strand
GACTTTACGGCAGACTTTGCCCGGCGGACGGGATTTTGTCGGATGATTCGATCGTGTGTGTGGGCTCCAGCAGACTTTGTTTTCTCAAAAGTTGGACAGACTTAGATTTGAAACATGTTTCAAATCTATCCGATGGACTCGAGTCCGGTCGAAAAGTCCGCTCGTCTGTATGCTAGTTCGACGGAAAAAAAGCCACGCTAGGGCAGCTATTGGCTACTGGTTATGAGCTTCCTTGTTTTAGTCCGGTCGTAAGTCATCACGTACGAATTTGACGGACTTTGGTTGATTGTGTGTAGGCAAGTCCGTTCATTCAGAAAGTTCGCCGTAAAGTCCGTCGAAAAGTCCGCCGGGCAAAGTCTGCCGTAAAGTCCGCTCGTGTGTACGTGGCACAAGTCTGCAAAAAAGGAAAGTGCTGGAGGAGACTGAAGTAGTGATATGTACAGGGAGTGTACATAGTTTGTCCCAAACCAAGTTGCAATTTAATGGGCATCCCATATTTCCCTACCCCATCCAAGTTAAATTCTCTCACTAAAACAAACAAAAACAAGCACATGGACGGTTCATTGTTTTGGAGTGACTGGGAAGTGAATGCCAGGCTGGGAGTGTGACAGGTGGGCTACAACACTTAGCAGCCCCTAAAGGAGCCTTAATAGAGCTTTAATGTTCTAGCAGATCAGAATCACTGTGCATCATGCACTGGTTTTTATGCTCGGGTGATAGGCATTTTGGTCGCCTTCCTTGTCGCATATGCTGGTCCATGTTGATTTCACTATACATGAGATCATTTTATATGATTATGGTATGTTTTGTTGCACTTGGCATCTTCTTTCTAGTAAAAATTATTTTTATATGCTTTGATATATAGTTTCTCCAGTGGGGGGGGGGGGGGGGCACTCTTTCGTTCAGTGGTGATTATGTAGATTCCAGACGTTCACAGGCGTTTTCAACTCGACCACTAATGGTACACGTTTTGGCCATTAGGTTAAAACTGTTTAGTGTGTATATATATATATATATATATATATATATATATATATATATATATATATATATATATATATATATATCTGTTTGTATATGTAGCAATTAGCTATGACTAAGCACCGTGCCTGGTGTGAAACGCGTCAGCAACTGTACAGTTTGTCTGTACCCATTTGTGATGCTTTGATATCCATTTTTATACAATAAAAAGGCACATTTTTTGGAATGCGGCTATCCAGCGATTAATTTTTCCCATCACTCCTGTTGCAAACAGAGCCTGCACCCTGCTTGATTGTGGAGACAGCTGAACTTAGGGAGAGGTAATTACCTGTGAGCGGTGAACTTGCTCAGCCCCTATGGGGGTACCACTACAAAAGCATAAAATGCTCTTATTCATTTAAAAGAATTAGCACCATCAAGTCACCACTTCAAGTATTTAAGAGGGCGACATGGTCACATTTAAATTTTTAAAAGAAGGCCCTAAAAGAAGAAGTACATAAGTAGTAAAAAGGAGGGACAAACCATATTGGCCCCATAAAGAATGATGAAGGGATTCTGGTTACAAAAGGATGGCGAGATGGCAAAGGTTTTGAATGTATTCTTCTCAGTCTTCAAGGGAAAAGGGGGGCTTCAGTAGCCAAAACTGCAATGTTTATCCTCATAACACGTCACAGGAAGTACTCTTATGGTTATTAGGATACAATTAGAAACAGACTTGGGGGAAAAAAAAAAAAAAAAAAAAAAAAAAAATTAACATAAATAAGTCACTGGAACCAGATTGCTTGCACCCGAGGGTCCTTAAAGGAACTCAGCCAAGCAATTGCCAGACTGTTTCTAACTTTTTTTTTTTTTTTATAAACGAATCTGACTAGTATGGTACCAGCCGATTGGAGAAAAGCCAATGTAGCACCAATTAAAATAAAAATGAATAATAATTTTATTAATAATAAGCTACATTGGCTTTTCTCCAATCGGCTGGTACCATACTAGTCAGATTTGTAAAAAAAAAAAAAATGTTCTGGAGTATGCAGTCCAGTTCTGGGCTCCAGTCCTCAGAAAGGATGTGTTGGAAATGGAGAGAGCACAGAGAAGGGCAACAAAGCTAATAAGGGGACTGGAGGATCTTAGTTATGAGGAAAGATTACAAGCACTGAACTTATTCTCTGAAGAGATGCGAGGATAGGATTTCAATGTACAAATACTATACTGGTGACCCCACAATAGGGATTAAAAAAAAAAAAAAAAAAAAAAAAAAAAACACCACACACCACACCTCACATGAAAGGGCATTTAAAAAGATGCGGCAATTCACTAAAATTTTTTTTTAGGAGGAAAAGCGATTTACCCGGAAACTACGTAGTGTTATTTATGGTAAGTAGGTGGAATACTCTTCCACAAGCAGTGTTCTCAACAGGGAGCATAGATACAATTTATTTATTTATTTTTAATTTAGATAGGCACCTAAAACAACCACAACATACAGGGATAAACAATGTAATATTGATATAAAAAGCGCACACAGGTTGGACTTGTCTTTTTACAACCTTACCCAACTATGTAACAATGTGTGAGGCCAAACACACACACACACGTTGATTTAAAGCCATGCAACTAGGTTTTTAACAGGATCATGTATGGTACCGGAAAGCAGACCTCCTTGGAAAAGGAGGGGGGGAGGGGGGGGGGGGTCGGATTGAGTCTCTCAGATGCAAGAGAAAAGAAAAAACACGGAGGTAAATTATTATTATTATTATAATAAATGAGGTGGTGTAGGGTCCCTTGCCCAGGGAACGTGGCCGACCTCAGGGACTCAGCCGGACTGCAATCTGCTGTCTTCAGCTCTACTGTATATACCCTTTAGAAAGTACACATTCTATTACATTTTTCACTTCCCGTTTTCCCTGTAGGAGGAGAGCAATGCGATACAGACTGAGAAAGCCGATTGGAGGAAAGGCACACACACACACACACACACACACCTCATGAATTGGGTTTACATACACAAGGATCGACAGAGTGTTTTTGGATCTCCAGCCGCATTCAGTAACAATTGTGAGAGAATCCTTATACACTTCTTCATTGGATGGTTGGAGATACAACAGGCAAGCCACAGGGTTCCCCTCCAGGTCGACATTAGTCAGGTGCTTGATAATACCGATCACCTCTTGCCAAAAGGGGTCCAAGTTTAGGACACTCCCAAAAGATGGAGCATTGTTCCCGCCGCATCAGCACACCTCCAGCATGTTCCAGGGACCTGAGGTTAAAAACTGTGTAGAGCAACAGTGACCCTGTACCAGCGAGTCAAAATCTTATAGCCAGTCTCTTGGATTTTAGTAGTAATGGAGGACTTCTGGGCAATGTGAAGAATCTTCTCCCTGTCCGTCAGTGAATTTGGTTTCAAGGTCCGATTCCCATTTTGAAAAGAACCCAAGCTCACCCTGTTGCCAGTTAGATCAGGAACTTCTTCCTGTGGCAAATACGTTCCAATTCTGTAAGCTGTCGAGATATACCCAGGAAGTGCGAACATTAGAGAAAGTTACATATCTGTAGACCACACCAGAAATCAAGGGGAGGGTTGTCTGTGGCTGTCTCGCATGAAGATGGGGGGAGAGCTGTCCATCGGGCCCTAGAAAGTCAGAGATGAAGCTGCCCGCCCACTGCCAGACGTTGAAAGTGAGGGTTCTGGAGGCCAGAAATAAATTCTGGATTTCCCAGTACAGGCACCATGGGGGAAGGTATTGGTGATAATGGGGAGCGTCTAAATACATCCCTGGCAACCAGCAATGTGCTGTCAAGGGTAGGATGTTCACTGAGAACCTTTGGTAGGGAAGAGGTGATCCATGGTTAACCCTTTACCGTGTCATTGGAATCCAAGTTCCATGGCTACCCAATGTTTCTTGGCACCATGGGAGCAACAGTCCACTACCCTGGTAAGGTGCACTGCTCTGTAGTAGGCCCGCAGGTCTGGGAGTCCAACTCCACCCCAAGGCTTCGTGAGATCAAGATGTTGAAGCTGGAAGTGTGGCCTCCGATGGAACCAAACAAACATTTTCTAAACACAGAACTTACCCGTTTAAAGAATTGCGAGGGGAGACGAATAGGCAGTGCCTGCATCAAATAAAAGCACGGTCATCTTGGATAGCTTAGTTTGGAAGTAGGAAAGGGTGCCATACTCCTGCAGAGACTGAAGCAACTTTGGGAGCGAGACACAAACGTGGCTACTTTGTGCAGCCCCAATACCTTTCCAATAACCTATGACACCAGGGTCTGCACAGAAAGGGCTCTGGGGAAAAGAATGAAAAGCAAAAGGAGAAAATGGTACATGGCAGGGCTTTCCTTTATGGATATTAGGGATTGAAGTAAAGTGACAGAATCCAGTTCATCAAAGATGATCCAAGACCGATATGCTCTAGGGTGACCAGCATTAAGGCCCAATTCACTGGATCAAAAGCCTCTGCGTCTATGGATGGGGGGGGGATTGTGGGGTGGTGGTTAACCCAGGATCTGGTTAAGGATAGCCACCACAGTGACGAGGAGGTCAGGTCCTATTGTAGCTTCAGGGATACCTCGTAAGCGCAGGTTGTTGCGTCTGCTGCGGTTTTCTCCGTCTAGCCTGAGAAGGAAGCAGCCATAGCCTGGAGGTCCCGTTTAGTGGGGAGATCTGCGACTATCTCACAGAGAGCAACCTCAGGCCTGCCATCTGGCCCCAGCATGAGCCCAGTGTCAGGCTGTGAGTCCAGACATGGAAGAGATAATGGGAGACAGTGGGCGATTCACCTGCCTAGCCGCTTCCTCTGCGGCCAGGGCCCCTGACTGAGGTTCTTAGTAGTTGTTGCATCGCCAGCTGCCGGGTTGACGCCATCTTGGCCGCAGGCGATAGGGTGGTGTACTGCCAGAGAAAGTAATGGGCGATTTGACCTCCCTGTAGTTCCCCTGAAGTTTGTGTGTGCACCTGTGATCTCCAGGCAAGAAGAAGCGGTGGATCTGCAATGTTTCTCTGTCCGTTCTGCTTTAGTCCGTGCAAAGCTCCAGCAGAAAGCATCCGCACGCTGCTATTGCTAAGCCACCCCCCCACACACACACACAGCCATTTAGCCCATCCTACACTTATTTTAGATCTGTGCCTTTACACCTTGGATTGGGAATCTTTAGCTAGGTTTTTGGGCATGCTAACAAGCTAATGCTGTAATCACAGCACTGCATAGTGTAATATATACTTTGATGACTATGCATTTATCAGTTTTTCCATTTAATGATTAGAGACGTCTTATGTCCAGTGGGTGCATCGTGTGGCCCTTGGCAATTAGCATCTATGCGTCACTGTCTTTATACAACCTGCCAGAAGATCATATACCTTTGTAGGCATGTTGTTGGATAGGCTTATAGGCCTTTTTTTTGGATTATATATTACACATATACATAAAAACATTATGCCTTGTTTTCTACTTTCCCTGTAGCAACGCCATTTGGTCCCAGTGTGCACAGTGTTGGGCCTCCAGAGACCTTCATCTGTTGCATTCCTACGCATGAATGGTTGGGCTCTTCATGCATATCCCTATTTGATGGCCACTATACACATCTTTCTCCTTGGTTTTTGACCTTTCTGATCGTTGCTGAATCATGGGTCTGAGGACATTGTAAGTACTACAACCACGCTCCTAATGATCGCTATAGGATCAACCATTTCATGTATAATTTGATGAATGTGTTTTAAATATTTTTTTTTTTATTTTAGAGACTGCATCTATACCGATTGCAAAAACTCTCCCTAGGAGGAAGGTGCCAAGATTACTCCAAAATGCATCGGATGCGACTCCTCTATACACACTGTAGGCGTCATGTATAAAAATAATGCGGTAATGTGAACCCCAAGCCATCTTTATATTACTTTGATGATACACACACACACACACACACCTACCTTCTATAGGTACAACCTATCTTTGACAAAAATTAAAACTTTGCAATTTTAAATATAAAAGTTACGCTCTTGTGCCTGTAAAGTCCCATTGCTAAGGGGGAAACCATTTTTCCTACTTAATTTAAGGGATGTTGGCCATACAAATAATAAATTTAGGAGGGTAGGAGGTTAAATTGCTATAAATATATGACTTGATGGCTGTAGACAGCAAGGGAATAGACTGTCCCTTTTCAGATCCAGCATTACTTCACTTACAGATTCCCACCTTTATTAAAACACCCGGCTTCCTAGTCAAATGCAAAAAAAAAAAAAATATATATATATATATATATATATATATATATATATATATATATATATATATATATATATATATATATATATAATATATATATATAAATAATTTTATAGATTTCTTAAGTGCCACAAAAAAGCAACTTACCATGTTTCCTAGCAAGATGGCGGAGTATGGCATTTGACTGATACAAGGTAAAGTCTCCATCCTTGAATGCTGGAATTTGGCCAAATACCTGACAAGCAAAGCAAACATTCAGAAAGGCAAACATTCAAAAGAAACCTGTATCGAGAATCTTCGGTTTGCACCGGTGACCTGAAATTGCTAGCTGGTAGACTTCTGCTTATACAGTGGCTTTAAGCCCCACTGGGCAAACATACAGAAGATTAAGTTTTACTACACCACCTTTGCATCCTCAAAATGCCACTACAAGACACAAAAATGAGTAAGAATACTTGTGGCTTTATCCAATTGGATGCAGCTGCTGTTCAGCTACTTCAGTTTTTCAAAATAGTAGACAGGAGGTGCCCCCCGAGATCCACTTATGAATTTTAGCCAGTTCTTCAGAAATTGGCCTAAATTTGCATAGTGTATTGGTTTGTTTTTGTCTCCATAAAACCCACTCCCAATGGAAGGGAAATGTTCTGAATTGAGGCAGGATGGAAAAAAAAAAAAAAAAAATTATATATATTCTACTTGGCTCTCTACCACCCCAGACCAGTTTTGTTCGGGTGTTAAAGTATTGAAAAGCCAACTATCAGGGGGAGATATACAGCCAAGCATTTAGTAAGGTCTGTAAAGTTATTCAAATACAAGGACAATGAATCAATCTTACCAGTGTGCTTGTACAAGTTTAGAGGCTTACCAAACAATTTCTAATTCTGTACAGCCCATCAATTTACACTTCTGTCACACTGCAGTATTGCTTGCTTAAAGGGATTATGCTTCCAGTGCCAAAATAATAATCATAAATTAGCCAGGGGAGAGGGAAATGCCAGTTCTGGAATTTAAAAGCTGCTGGCATACAATACATGGTGGACACAGACCTGAGAAGCATAGAAAGGACACAACTGATCTGATAAGGCCTCTAAAGAAATGACTAGTGCAGTGCTAAAGAAACTACAATAAACCTTAAAATTTCCCATTGCACCATCCTGTATTCAAAGAAAGCACTGTACTAGTTTAGTTTTCGCAAGACCCCATTTTTAAGGATGCGGGTGATTGTATGCAAAATCTGTCTCCAAAAGTAGCTGTGCGCTTTGAGGCAAAGTGGTGAGCTGGATATAATGGTTAAACAGCTTTAATCTGTGGAGTATGAAGGTGTCTCATCCATCTAAAGCTTGAACAACCAAAGCAGCAAAGGTTTGTAGTACATTTTACGCCCAACACGTGCTACTCACCCATTCAAGAACTTAGAGAAATGCTATTTAGCGGCACTAAATGACTGCCAAACATGCTCCTTCATTACGTCTACCATTGCAAAAAATAGGATTTTTTATAACAGCTTACCTGTAAAATCCTTTTCTTTCGATGGACATCACGGGACACAGAGCCACAGTAATAACTGATGGGTTATGTAGGTACCTTTAGGTATTGGACACTGGTCACACCCTAAGCAGGAAGTTCAACCCCCAATATAATCCCCCCCCTTCCAGGGATACCTCTGTTTTGTAGCAAAGCAATATAAGTGTATTAGAAGAGGGGCGGGACCTCTGTGTCCTGTGATGTCCATCGAAAGGAAAGCCGTTAGAAAATAGGATTTTTAATTTCTCGAACATCACGGGACACAGAGCCACAGTAATAACTGATGGGATGTCCCAAAGCAATGCCAACTGGGGGGGGGAATCACAACCAAGTAGGGTGCAATCAGACCTGAGAACCCTGTAATGCTGTATGCAGTACACTACGCCTAAAGGCGATATCCTCATGTTTTCTTACATCCACCTGATAAAATCTGGTGAATGTATGGACTGAAGACCAGGTTGTGGCCTTGCAGATCTGAGCCATAGCGGCCTGGTGATGCACTGCCCAAGAAGCACTAATAGCCCTTGTGGAATGTGCCCTGATCTGAAACGGAGGAATCTTCTGTTTCAAACCGTAAGCCTGAATAATCAATTGTCGAATCCATTTAAAAAAATGGTAGCTTTTGACACTGCCTGTCCTCTATTGGGACCCCCTGGCAGCATGAACAAAACATCCGTTTTGCGAAATTTGAGCAGATGCTTCGATAGGTCTTGACTGCTCTTACTACATCCAAAGAATGTAGTGACCTCTCTTCTGGAGAACAGGGATCTGGAAAAAAGGAAGGCAGAACAATGTCTTGGTTTAGATGAAAATCTGAAACCACCTTCGGTAAAAAACTAGGATGAGGGCGCAATACCACTCTATCCTTGTGTACAATCAAATAAGGCTCCTTACAGGAAAGAGCTGCTAATTCTGACATTCCAGTAGAAGAGATGGCTACCAGAAAAATTAGTTTCCTCGTCAGCAAGACCAAAGGAATCTGACATATTGGTTCAAAAGGCTGTTTCTGTAACAACGACAGAACCAAGTTCAAGTCCCAGGGGTTTAGGGGCGCCCTAACCAGAGGATTAAGACGCATCACCCCCTGCAGAAAGTTTCGGACCAAAGAATGCGAAGCAAGTGGCCGTTGAAACAATATTGATAAGGCCGAGACCTGGCCCCTGATGGTATTCAAGGCCAGCTTCATCTGTAATCCTAATTGTAGAAAAATCAAGAATTCTACCCATCACATATTTTCTGGGACGCCAACCCCTGGATTCACACCAGGATACATAAGCTTTCCAGACTCTATGATAAATCATTCTGGAAGCGGTTTTCCTTGCATTGATCAAGGTAGATATGACAGGGCCTGAAAGCCCACGACTCTTCAGAACGTGGGTCTCAATAGCCAAACCGTCAAATTTAGAGTTTGTAAGGCAGGATGGAACATTGGACCTTGAGATAACAGGTCTGGGCGTACCGGTAGGGTCCACGGGGAACCCACCGTCATCCTTACTATTTCTGCATACCAAGTCCTTCTGGGCCAAGCGGGGGCCACCAGAAGTACTGACTTCCTTTCCTGCCTGATCCTGCGAAGGAGTCATGGCAGTAGCAGAATAGGCGGGAATGCATAAATCAGTGAGAACCGATGCCACGGAATCACCAATTTTTTGTTGAATCGGGATGCAAAGAGATCTACATCTGGAACCCCCCCATCTTTGGCATATGGCCCAAAAGACGTCAGGATGCAGAGACCATTCCCCTGGGAGTAACTGCTGGCGACTTAGATAGTCAGCCTGCCAATTCTCTATTCCTGGAATGAAAACTGCCGATATGCATGGCACATGCATCTCTGCCCAGACTAAGATCTGGTTCACCTCCTTTTGAGCAGCTCAGCTCCGGGTGCCTCCCTGATGATTGACATAAGCCACTGCTGTGGCATTGTCGGACTCGATCCTGACCAGGCAACCCTGTAGCCTGATAGTCCAGGCTTTTAGGGCTAGGTATACTGCCCGGATGTCCAGAATGTTGATGGGTAAGGTCCTCTCGGTCTTGGACCATAGCCCCTGGATCGCAGACTGTTCCAGAACTGCTCCCCAACCCGACAGACTGGCATCTGTTGTTACCACCGTCTGGGTAACCGGTCCGAATTGATTCCATGTGGAAGGACTGTATCCTTAGGAATCGATTCAGATCTCTTAAATCCAGAACGGGTCTGACATCCCCATTTGGTTTTTGGACCATAAAAAGGTTGGAATAGAAGCCCAATCCTTGATCCTTTGTGGGAACCACCATAATGACCTCTTGCGACAAAAGTCGCTCTAACGCTAGAAGGAGCAACTGCTTCTTCTCTGGGGACACAAGGAGAGGGAAATTCTTGGAACTCCAGCTTGTATCCTAAGGTTACCGTGGAGATTACCCATCTGTCCTGGAAGTCCTCCTGCCAGAGCTTTGAGAACTGTAGCAGTCTTCCCCCCACTCAAGCGAGCAGGGGCACCCCTTCATGAAGAGGCCTTAGTGTCTTGTCTAGAAGAACTTTTCCCCCAGGACTTCTTTTGTCCCTGGGGTTGACTCTTGTTTCTTGCCCCAGACGGAGGAGGCCGTCGTGACTGCCTGGAGGCTGATGCCCCTGGCACTGGGGAAAAGAGTCTGTTTGAAAGAGGGACGCTTACTCTTCTTTTTAACAGATAAGAGAGTGCTCTCCCACTAGAGAACCTTTGAATGTAATTATCCAAGTCTTCTCCAAACAACCTTGCACCCTGAAAAGGAACCAGAAGTTTCTTACATGATGCTCCAGCTGTTCAAGAAAAACCTCGATGACCTGCTTTAACATGGTCTCTTAAGTTTTGACAGACACCGATCACTGCCACTGCAGGCTGAACTACTGAAACCTGCTAAGGAGAAAATATCCTTCAATAGGGATTCCATCCTTTTAACCTAAGACACTGGCATAAAAAAACGGAGGTATCCCTGGAAGGGGAGGGATTATATAGGGGGGTTGAACTTCCTGCTTAGGGTGTGACCAGTGTCCAATACCTAAAAGGTACCTACATAACCCATCAGTTATTACTGTGGCTCTGTGTCCCGTGATGTTCGAGAAAGAAATGTTGTTTTGTGCCGAACCCATATTTCCTCATTGTCTCACCATGAAAATAGGAATCCTTTTGATAAACTTCTAGATTGTAAGCTCTAACAAGCAGGGCCCTCTGATTCCTCCTGTATTGTATCATAATTGTCTGCCCTCATGTTGTAAAGCACTGTGCAAACTGTTAGCACTACACAAATCCTGAATAAAAAACTTACAGCTTCTTTTTTGAGGTCTCCTTTCATCCAAGTATCAATTGTCACCACCTCTTCTTTCCAATCCACACCCTGGTCACTCAATAGCATACGCATGGCTTCACAGCGACCTGACACAAAGACATTAAGGATTGGCTGAAAATACATTTGCCCAAAATTTAAAGCAGAGTTCCACCCATGATTGAATCACCACATTATTGCAAGTAAAACTTTTGGCAAAAATTTTGGCTTACTGCTTGTGGCTAGGGTGTCTCTTGTAATCTGCCTTTTCAGGGCCATGGCAATGCAAGTCATTTCCTGCATCGCCTCTGCTCCTGGGAGAAGTGGGTCATTGTTCCCAGGAGTCAGTTGGCATAGCTGCAGGATTGCATCTTTCCAAACAGTAAATGACGTGATGAAAGGCGGATCTAAGTGCCTTTTTTTTTTTTTTTTTTTTTGAAAAAAGGGGGAAGTGGAACTCTGCTTTAAGCAACACCTACATATAGCACCAATGTTTACAACATCAAAATTACTTGTGTACAGGATGCCAGGCATGGGTCCTGGACAGGAGATGTGGCCTCATTATTTGAGTTATGGTCCCTTTAAGGGGGGGGGGGGGGGGGCGCAATATAAATACAGTTTTTGGAGTACTCCAGGTGTCCTGGTTAGAAGGGGGGGGGGGGGGAGGACTACACCCCACACAAGTTTACAGTTTCTGCATAATTGTCAAGTCCTTATACAGGAGCCAGAATTTGGACTACTGGAGAGACTGAGTGAGAATGCCTGCCAACCCTTACAATGGCAATTGTGGCCCTAGAAATGTTAGCAGAAGCAAAAAGTGGGTGTCTGAGGTGGAGTGGAGCAGAATACAGGTGTGAGATAAGTGAACTTTCTGTGACCGAGACATAATTGCCAAGCTCTTGCAACATATTTGGACCTGAGTAGGCAGTTTTCTTCCCCATGTCTACCAAGCCACTTTATGATCATACCCATTATTGGCAAACTGATTAGTGTACAGGCTATGCTGTGTTCACGGTAACCACTGGCTTTTGGAGGAGACTATGGGATAACCGACTTACCGATTATGGCCCATGGAGGAGACCAGGGATTTTGTATGCTTTTTCCGATCAGAGCATGGAAAAGAGATGGGTCCGGAAATCCTTTTACTGGCTGGGAGTATCTACTGGGATTATGCAGCCAGGATGTCCCCAGAACAGCGGTGTGTCTGCAGGAACATTATATTAGAAAAATCACGCAGACGAGCCTTCACCAGCCAGGGATACGCAACTCACCTTTGGCATATTTCTTATCTTTCCTGGCTGGTCTTCGAGAGTTGCATAATGCAGCATTTGCCCATTCAAGACAACAGACTGCAGCTGAAGATTTCACATTTGAACACTGAGATTATAAGTGCCTGTTCACACCTGAGCAGTGTTGCTAGAAGCTTTTAATTTGAAGTAGTATATGGGCTTATTCTGAACTACTATTGGATTCTATGAACTTTGTAAATGAAATAAATAATTTTTTTTGCACAATTATATTGCAGAACACATGGGAGATTATATATTACACCTACATGAACTTTATTTTCATAAATTGTCACTTTAGGATTGGGTGGTTAATGGATTAGGAGTTTTGAAGCACTAATGTATGGCACAACAATCAATTCTAATATATTTTAGGGTTTTTTATTTGCAGCTGTTGCCAGAATGTCTGGGGTGGGCACTCAGACTAATCTAGGTGCCTAGCTGTTAACCAGTAAGTCAAACAACTGTCGGCTGATGATTAGGTTGCTTTTTGAAGTTTACATTGTTCATGTAGTGACCAACGCCATTTTTGAAGTGTATAAAAACTTGTATTTCAGTTCAATAAAGTGGTTCCCGTTTGCACCCAAGCTAGTGTTGTCTATTGCTTGGGTGCAATTCCCAGCTATAATATCTGGTTCCTGTGTTCCAGTGGCAAGGAAGAACTGTTTGGCGGAGGCACCGAGGCAGTTCATCACATTCACCATTTCAGGAAAAAAAAAAAAAAAGGAAGAAGAAGGGAGAAGGAGGAGAGGCTAGGGAAGAAGAGTGGGAATTAAAATCCCCAGACTGCTACACCAGCTGCATTGGCGATGGCAGCTCATCACCCATGGGGGGGGGGGGTGGTTAATGTAGGGCGTTAAGTTTACCTCTCATTTTTGCTGAAATGGTGAACTTACAGAGCTACACACTTGAGTCATGTTCCAAGATTTAGGCTTAATAAAAATCAGAACAGCCAAAAAAATATGTAGTACAGCCAAACTCAGTTTATAGTTGGGAATACACACCATGCAGGAGTAAGGCACAATATACTGGCCACTTTGTTAGGTACACCTTGCCAGCCTGGATTGGACCCACTTTTGCCTTCAGAACTGCCTTAATTCTTTATGGCATAGATTCAACGAGGTGTTGGACATTTCTCAGATTTTGGTCCATATTGACATGATAGTATCACGCAGTTACTGCAGATTTGTCAGCTGAAAATTTATTATGCAAATCTTCCGTTCCCACCACATTCCAAAAAGGTTCTCTATTGGTTGGAGATTTGGTGACTGTGGAGGCCACTGGAGTACAGTGAACTCATTGTCATGTTCAAGAAACCAGTTGGAGAGGATTTGAGCTTTGTAACAGGATGCATTATTCTGCTGGAAATATCCATCAGAAGATGGGAACACTGTAGTCATAAAAGGATGGACATGGTCAACAACAATGCTCAGGTAGGCTGTGGCATTTAAATGATGCTCAATTGGTACTAAGGGGCCCAAAGTGTGGCAAGAAAATATTCCCCACACCATTACACCACCAGCCTGACTTGATACAAGGCAGGACGGATCCATGCCTTCATTTATGACTCAGGCAATGTTTTTCCAATCTTTCTATTGTCCAATTTTGGGGAGCCTGTGTGAATTGTAGCCTCAGTTTCCTGTTCTTAGCTGACAGGAGTGGCACCTGGTGTTGTCTTCTGTTGCTGTAGCCCATCTGCTTCAAGGTTTGATGAGTTGTGCATTCAGAGATGGATAGTCTGCATACCTTGGTTGTAACGAGTGGTTATTTGAGCCATTGTTGCCTTTCCATCATCTCCTCTGACATCGAGGCATTTTCATCCACACAACTGCAGCTCACTGGATATTTTCTTTTTTGGATCAGTCTATGTAAACCCTAGAATGGTTGTGCGTGAAAATCCCAGTAGATCAGCAGTTTGAAATACTCAGACCAACCTGCCGTGGCAACGACCATGCCACATTTAAAGTCACTTAAATCCAATTTCTTCCCCTTTCTGATGCTCGTTTTGAACTTCAGCAAGTCGTCACCACATCTAGATGTCCAAATGCATCGAGTTGCTGCCATGTGATTGGCCGATCATCAATTTGTGTTACCAGGCACACCTAATAAAGTGGCTGGTGAGTATATTAATAATTAGGGATTAGAGAGATTAGGTGAACCTATCCTTTAAGGTTGAAGTAGCATGGCAAAAACAAATTCAGTGATGCAATAACCCATTTCTCAAGTCATCTTCCAGAACAGCTACACAAGAGATAAGACCCTCCCACCTAGACAAAAACGTATGAACCAGAATAATGTAGAAAGCTCACTCCTCCCAGTCCCTCAGTTTGTGCCAGACAGGGCCACAACTTTAGTTTGTTATTTTTTTACGGTCAGGCCATAATGCTAAGTGGCAGGGGCCTCCCAGGTGCAGTACTCCTACACAGCAGCAGGGATCCTGATGCTAGTATTGATTGATGGTGGATTAGCAGGTGTTTTGGGGAGGGGGGGGGGGGGGGGGGGTCCAGAACAGAAGGAGATAGATTTGGTTTCATCATCTAGTCAACCTCCTCCTCTCTTTTAAAAAGGTTATAGTTCTTAGAGAGAAGGAGATTTTGTTTGAGAACAAGGTCCATTAACAAAGTTAATTTCTACTTACCTCTTACATTGAAATAAACAATAATGTATTCAGGCACTGAAAATAAAAAAAACAGGTTATCATTTTGCAGGCACAGTAAAAACACAATATGTAGCAGTGCATTGTTCTTAAACAACATTCTTATAAATCAGAATGTTTTTTGTTCACCTCAGTGTCTAACTTGACAAGATACTTGCCCGTGTCTATGACAGGAGGGGGCTAGCTGCCTTTCCTTATACATTCCAGTACAGTTATGAGGCCCAGAGGGGAAGCAATACAATAAGCTAGCAGCAGACCAGAGCAACCTTCTGTTCCCCTCAATATCAGACACTATACAAGATACCAAGTTAAACATGGTTTAGGCTTTTCTACCTGGCTGATTTTAATATTGCATTGCTCTAAGCATAGTTTATATTACCATAGTTACACATTTTCTCCAGTTTATATTTAAACAAACATTTTCATTCAGCACTTTTGAGATGTGTGGATGGGGAAAGACTCCAAAATAGTTCAGGTGGGTTTAAGCTCTTCTCCAAGCACGCCTGAACTCTTCTCCTGAGTAAAGTATGCTCAGCCCACTGGCACTCCTCTTCCAAGGCGCTTATGGTTGAGGTCATGTGGGATGGATGAGAGAGGAGGGCCAGTGGGTATCAGCGCCAGAACAGGTAGATCTGCCACAGCAGCTTCCCTGTAGAGGAAGAACAGCCAGCTTTAATCTTTTCCATGTTGTCCAGATAGATCTCCACCTCTTAAAAGGTGTCCGTTTATAAAACTGAGATCAGCCGTGATCCTCAGGATCACGGCTGATCTCTGGGGTGTACCGGTTTATGTAGCAGAGAACATGTTCTCCGCTTCTCATCACAGTACATGACTGTTCTATCACAAACGGCCAGTTTATAAAAGTGAGATCTGAAGATCTCACAGAAGTTACACTGAAATATTTCCCTTCCAGATTCACCAGCTCAGAGGTGGAGAATCTGGTGCAATTAGAGGAAGAAGGATCCTTTCTTCCTAATATCAGCACCAGTGGGTTAAAAATGAATATATTTACTTAGTGATCACATGGGTCTGAAAACATGTAATTACACGTTCTTTTAAAAAAAACCTTTAGTTTCACTTTAACTCAGCTGAAATGTAATCTCACAATATCTCACGAGATTACAGGCAGCCCACCCACTGAACTGAACTGAGAGAAAAAAAACTTCAGTTTTATAAAACGTACACCAAAGTTAGCCTACCCTGATTTTATGGGGCAACAGCAAGTTAGATGATTAATGTATTGCTGCTTGAATTTACGACCAAGCATATTCCATTAATGGTTAACAGTGGTTATGGTTTGTACCAGAGGTTAAAGTTCATGTCACAGTTAAAACTTAAATAAACCAATAAAGGGACTGATCTACAGTTTCACTTACTTTGCGTTTTATATTGGTACGCTTTTATGGTATGATGGGCGTTAATGGGGATTGCAAGCCACAGATGCTTGCGTTTTAAAGATTTGGCTTTCAGTGTTAAGCCAGGCATACATGGAATAAAATTCAGCTGTTTAACAGAGGCTGGACGAATTTTGATCCATGTATAGGTAGCCTGTTGTCCCGATAGTCTTCTGTACAACCACCAGATTGGGTCACCCCCCCCCCCCCTCCCTAGCAGCACTGATCAGTTTATTCTGATGGTGGGGAAATCTACCCACTGTCAAAATACAATAACTTAGTGGGAAGTATTCCTCTACCCACATAAAGTGTGTAGATGGGGAAATCGGGCAAATTTTTTTTCCCTCCCTATTTAACCTGCTGGTTGAATGGAAAAAAAATTATATAATAAATATATATATATATATATATATATATATATATATATATATATATATATATATATATATATATATATATATATATATATATATATATATATATATCTATATCTCTTTAGCTAATGGCTACATCTTTTAAAGTGGTTGTAAACCCTTTAACAAAAAAAAAAAACAAAAAAACACCTGCAAGACAAAGGCATAATGAGCTAGTATGCATAGCATACTAGCTCATTATGAATTACTTACCTGAGATCGAAGCCCCGCAGCGGTTCACCGCTCCGGCGGCCGACATCTCTCGGGGGGGGGGGGGGGGGTGTTACTTGCGGGTATTGCGGCTCCGGCCAATCACAACACAACTGAAGCAACGGCACGTACGTGCCATTGCTTAAGTGCCAATGACGTCAGCAAATACAGGGATATCTCCTAAACTGTGCAGGTTTAGGAGATATCCAATGTAGCTACAGATAAGCCTAATTATAGGCTTGCCTGTAGTATAAAGTGGTTGTAAAGGGTTTACAACCACTAACTTGGCAAGAAAACAAGAAATACAATTCATTAACATGAACAGGGAGCCTGATGCCCTGAGGTGTTGCTCTGTTACAGCACCTCTGCTACAGAAAACGTATTACATAAGGCGTTAGTTGTACCTCAGCCAGTCTGCCTTCAGCAAGGTGTCAACAGCAGACATGTAAACAATGCAATATGATTAAAGGGGCTCTGATCTCACCGAGTTTAGTGATCTGCATGTCTGTCACATAACGCAACAAATCCAGGTGTGATCTTTATTACATGGCTCCTTTGGTCCAGCTTGGACCAATAGGCATGCATTGCTCATAGCAGTGGGCCCTCGTGGGAAGGACAATCATTACGTTAGCCAGCGCTAACAGTGATCGCTGTCGTCTTCCATCTGCACACCACCGGGGGGGGGGGGGATTTTTCACACACCTTGTATTCCAAAACAAAACACACGCATTCTCCAATTGGAGGCGCTGGAGATAGTGATGTGACTGCCCCTTCTGTCTAATCAAAGAAAGCTTTTTTTAAAAAAAAAATATATGTATAATTTACACACACACACACTTTTTTTTTTTTTTTTTTTTATATAAGGGGAGGTTCTGTGAATGAAGACCCCTAGAGGCAGTGGGGTGCCCAGCTGAAGATTGTGGCAGTCACTATAGTAGTGCCTAAGGGCATTTTCACACTGAGGCACTATCGCTAAAAATAGTGCCTGCAAAGCACCTCTTTCATTCCAGTGAAACAGCCTGAGTGCTTTCACACTGGAGCAGTGTGCTGGCAGGATGCTCAAGTCCTGCAAGCAGCATCTTTGAGGCACCCCTGCCCATTGAAATCAACGGGCAGCGCCGGCAAAACGCTGCTTTGAACCCTTTTTCGGCCACTAGCGGGGGTTAAAAGCGCCCGCTAAAAATAGCAGCGCTTTACCGCCGACACTGCTCAGTGTGAAAGTGGCCCAATACTACAGTGATTTGCTGCTTACACTCAGGTATGAGATGTATACCTACACTGCGCTAAGCTGGACCAATGGAAGTTTCCAATATAGATCATTCCTGAAGTTTGGGCTTTTAAAATCAACGTACACAAGCACCATTGGCACTATTATCATCATCTTCACCCCATTTCCTTCCAGGGTCAGCATCTTCAGCCATACAACACACGCTCACTGGAGTTATTGTATCACAATGCCAAGACATTGATTGTACACCCAGCTAAGCTTGAGCATCTCAGTGTACAATCTTTGGAGACTCACAAAGACCCCTTTCACACCGAAGCACTCAAAAACATCGGGCGTTTTTGTAGCGCTAGGAAAAAAAAAAAAAAAAAAAAAAAAAAAAATAATATATATATATATATATATATATATATATATATATATATATATATATATATATATATATATATATATATATATATATATATATATTTATTAATAATAATAATAATAATAATAATAACACACACACACAGTGGGGACGGAAAGTATTCAGACCCCCTTAAATTTTTCACTCTTTGTTATATTGCAGCCATTTGCTAAAATGATTTAAGTCAATTTTGTTTCCTCATTAAAGCGGAGCTCCGCCAAATTTTTTTTTTTTTTTTTTTTTTTTTTTAAAGGTCAGCAGCTACAAATACTGTAGCTGCTGACTTTTAAAACATGGACACTTACCTGTCCGGGGCGCTCGCGATGTCAGCACCCGAGGCCGAACCGTCTCTCGGTCCTCGGATGCTGCCGCCTCCATCTTCGGTAAGGGAATCAGGAAGTGAAGCCGTGCGGCTTCACTTCCCGGTTCTCTACTGCGCATGCGCGAGTCGCGCAGCGCAATACGGCTGGTCCCTGCTGTCTCTGGGACCCGTGTGTTTCCCAGCAGACAGCGGGGAGGAAACAGGAAGTGGCGTAAATAAGGCAGATTCTGCGGCTATCTATGCCGGAAGTGGGTACAGATACCTGTAATATACAGGTATCTGTACCCCCCTCCCCCCTGAAAGGTGCCAACTGTGACACCGGAGGGGGGGAGGAATCCGATGAGTGGAAGTTCCACTTTTGGGTGGAACTCCGCTTTAATGTACACACAGCACCCCATATTGACAGAAAAACCACAGAATTGTTGACATTTTTGCAGATTAAAAAAGAAAAACTGAAATAT
This sequence comes from Aquarana catesbeiana, assembly GCF_042186555.1. Classification (NCBI taxonomy): domain Eukaryota; kingdom Metazoa; phylum Chordata; class Amphibia; order Anura; family Ranidae; genus Aquarana; species Aquarana catesbeiana. The sequence goes on along the minus strand of NC_133331.1, from coordinate 275,088,579 downwards.
CACATGGTCCTAATTATTCAGACCCTTTGCTGTGACACATATTTAACTCAGGTGCTGCCCATTTCTTCTTATCATCCGTGAGATGATCAGAAGTGTGTACATTAATAAGGAAAAAAAAAAAAAAAAAAAAAAATGAACTGCGTCGGTCATGAGGAGCCCGTTTATATGGGTGCATAGACATCACAAAAAAAAAAAAAAACCCACCACACACACTCTACCTGGTGATCCTGCCATGAAGGTCCTTGTTCCAGCACTTCCTGTCATGGGGGGGGGCGCCTTTCCCTGTCTCCCTATTGTGTCCTGGCAGCGTGACCTGTTGAATGGGTGGTGGGGGGGGTGTTGTCTACAAGTAGTTCTTCCACATTCAACATGTTACACATGCATGATCCTCTAACAGCTGCAAATATTACACAGCCATTATTGCATGGCATTTGCAGCACATGCATAGATAGGAAACAGGCTGCAATGCAATACAAATTTTTTTTTTTTTTTTTTTTTTTTTTGTACAGTGCTTTGCAGCAAACAAATCTCATTTAGTTAAGGTTCTCATGTCTACTCCCCACCTTGGAAATGCAATAAAGTTGAAGGTAAAAGCACTAGACACAACACAGCTGTACATTTTTTGCAGATCAGATTGTCATGGACTAATGCTACTACTATGAAGTAGAGGGAACGTTTGCATAATACAGACAGTAAAAGTACATTGCTAATGTCAGCAATAGTAGAAGGCCTGTCTATCAGCTTGTGCAAGCAATAAAGCACACACCACATGTAATCGCTAATTGTTTGCATATATTAATCAGCTAAACATGCACTTACTGTTTGCTGGGACGGATGGCTAGCAGCTGCAAGGGAAATTTCACAATCACAGTGCTCTGGCAGTAATGCAAAACCCTCTTTATAAAGCAGATGGCGTGATCAGCTTAGGTGACACCCAGAACCCTCCCATAGGCAACAGAGGAGGAGGAGGTTCAATGTTCAGTGAGGATCAGGAAACAATACATTCATCACAGGCTCTATGTAATGCATTATAGATTGTCTTTGTTTTCATTGTTATATATCTACAAGCAAATGACATTTATGCACGAAGTTTTGAGTTTATTAATGAAAAGTGCAAGCTTTCTATTTTTATTTTTTCTTGGCATATGGCTGCTGTATGTGAAATGAACTAGCTCCATGTAAATAAGCCTCTCAAGTCTCATCTACAATGTTAAAAAAAACTGCCTGCTCACAGCGAACTGTGGAATTTCCATTTAGAATCACTAGAACTAGTGATTTAGAACTATTTAAAAAATAAAAAATAAATAAGCCCAAATTTTATTTGTGCAAAAACTCACTTTAAATCATGCTCTATACCCAGTTTATCCAACCATCGCTTCCCAGTGGTATATCATGCAACCTGTGCTGAATCCAAGACAAAGGGGGTAGCTATACCGATCGCAAAGTTGTCCGCGTTTTGCCTAACTGACCAGATGGTTGACCCGGAGGGCAGGTTCATCCTTTGGAAGGGGTACTGGAAAGATAAGCCGGTAACCCTGGCAAATATATATTGTCCTAACTCGAAACAAGTATCCTTGAAAGATACTCTCCTGAAACTAACCTCATTTAAGACAGGCCTCGTAATTTTAGGAGGTTACTTTAACATGGCTCTTAACCCACTCCTGGACACTCATCACTTCCGTTTTCTTCCTTACCACAAGCAAAGCTCCAATTAGCCTCTCTCACACTCCATGATACCTGGCGCACCTTGAATCCTGCAAGGGAAGGACTTTACATTTTATTCATCCCCACACAGCCGCTATTCGAGGCTAGATTACCTCTTCATACCCCAAAAGGATTTGGCCTACCTTTACGATGCGACAATAGAAAGCATGGTGCTTTCTGACCACCACCTGATCACCATGACCCTGCGATTCCCCCAGAGGGAAATGTTCACCAAGATCTGGAGACTGGATGCTTCCCTTCTTACAGATCTTGGTGATCTGGCCACCATTAAACAGACTATTGGCGATTATTTTCGCCACAATGACACGCCGGACGTTTCCCCCATGATTCGATGGGAGTCTCATAAATGTGTAGTGAGAGGACACCTGTTGACCATAGCGGCCAAGAAAAAGAAACAACACCAGGCCTTGATCTGGGAACTCACAGATAAAATATCTAAACTGGAAGCGCAACATATATGTTCGCTGGCCGTTAAAGTAGCAAACGAACTTGCTAACGCACGGGCACTCCTGCTAGAAGAACTGTTCAAGAAGGCACGGAAGCAACAGATGTTATCGCAGAAATTATTCTATGAACACAGTAGTAAGCCTGGAAGACTTCTGGCGAGATTTACACAAAATCGCACCCTTGTCCATACTGTCCATCACATAGTAGATAACTCTGGGATGACACACTCTAAGAACGAAGAGATAGTGCGCCAGTTCCACGCTTTTTACAGCCGGTTGTATGTCATTCAATCGAATGAATATAACCCAGCCTCAGCAAATACACAACCAGACCTGATAAGAGACCTTCTTCATATGTATAGCCCTAATGCATTATTGACTGATGACCGGCAGGCCCTTGAAGCCCCCCTGCCATCAAGAAGCCTTAAAGGCCACGAAGCCAAGCAAGAGTACAGGGCCAGATGGCTTCACGGCACAATATTACAACAGTTTTGCAGACCTCTTGGCCCCGAGTTTCCTCAAGGCCTTCAACTCCCTATCAGATTCTCCTGGCTCTCCCACTAGCCTGTTAGTATAAACATAGAGAATTAATTTTTAATTACATATGACAAGAATTCTTTTTATTTAGATTCACATTAAAGATAGTGCTAATTCTCTATGTTTATTTGTACTAAACACCATTTTAGGATACTGTTGCTATATAACCCCCTCCGTCTTGTAGATACCTCTTGCTGTGTACTCCGTGCTCCTGGTCTGTTATGATGCCATTGGTTCATAGATAGGAGGGGCGGGAGGTTTGAGCATATATTATCACTAGAGGAGATGAGGGTGTTACCTGAAGAAGGAGGCCACGCCTCCGAAACATGTTGTCCTAGCAATTAAATGAAGCTTACGAGAGGAGTCAGCTGCATCACTGTGCATCCCCTCCCTGGCCACGAGTGATGTCAGGCAGCGCCGGCTGGTCCGTGCGAGTGCTTTAGGCGGTGTGTGTTACAAGGAAGCAGGCGGTCTGTGCTTACTGAAATACTTTACCACGCTGCTAGTTGCTGTGAGCTAACTGATCCCTACAGACCAGGAGAGGAGGCTATTATGGAGCTGTTTATGCCATTTAACGCTGGGTGTTTGTGAGTGCAACCCTCGTTTTTTATCCACTTATCTTATCAATTAAATGATAACACACTAGGGCTGGCGTGCGCTCTCTCTTGTCTTTATATAATTCCAATCCATCTGCCACCTTCCTTCATTGCAGCATATAAAAGAATGTGCAGGACTGGTGCGAAACTGGTGCTGCCAAAGTCTGGTGGTGGTATTGGCCTTCCTGACTACTGGGCTACCCGGTTAGGCCAGGTGGTGGATTGAAGGATTCATGTCCGATGCAAGGGATGGGTGCTCCTGGAGCAATTGATAGCAGGAGTCGAACTCCGTTCGGTTCCCTTGTTCTCCAAAAAACATATTACACCCAACATCCAGTCACACCCCCTTATTGGAGCTACCCTGCATGCCTTTGGCAGGGCCTGTAAAGTCCACGCGATTTCAGCCAAAGACTGTGCAATTACCCCTATTAGAGGGAACCCGGATTTCATTCCAGGGATGGCCAAGGCCTACTTGTCAGCCGAATGGCCTTATGCAGAGATGCAAGCTAAACATTTCTTCTCCAGGGGCAGGTTCCTCCATCAGAGAAAGCTTGCAGCCTTATCACTGACCAAATCCTTCCCTTTCTGGGCATACTTACACCGTTTTCGAGTCACTGTGCTCTGGCCCGTCTCCCCAAAGGCGTGTGATATCAGTACTTTATGCCTCCATGTTCCAGGAACCTTACAGTGCACTGCACACAGAACGTGCGTTCTGGGAGACCCAACTAGACACTGTGATACCAGAAGCCAGTTGGGATCACATTCATCTGTATATCCATAAAGGATCACTAATTGTGCACACCCAGGAGAATGGGTATAAGATTAAAACGCGGTGGTATAAGACACCGTAACTCCTTCACAAATTCATACCCACAGTCTCCAATAGATGCTGGAGATGCGGCCAAGACTTGGGTACCTTGCTTCACATATGGTGGGAGCAGTGGCAGCTGGTGAAGTTTTAGGATGGGGGGCGCCAGGCCCCGACCTTCCTTTTTGACCCCTCCCACTTGGTGAAAATGGGCGTGGTTTCAGCTAAATAGTGGGCGTGGCTCTAAGGTGGTGTGGTTAGTGTCCGAGTTGAACGAGGGGTGGAGGGAGAGAGGGATGGAGGGACAGCAGGCCCAGATCCTACACAACAATAGAAATATGTGTATTCTAGAAAGTTTAACAATGAGCAGATAAAGATACTCCAAACACCTGGTGTTAGCACTTCAATCATCCCGGCACCATGGTTGTTATGGTGTCAGGATGATTGAAGTGCATTATTTCTATTATTACATTGTAATATAAAATGAAATCATTCAACTCACCATAATGAAAAATCAGTGGGAGCCCCGAGCGTGTCACTAGCCATGTCGCCTGCCACCAGATGCCATCAGGTGTCCCCAGCGGAGTCCCTCCTTACATCAGGTGCCCCCAGTGGAGTCCCTCCTTACATGCAGCCTGTGTCACATAAAATGCAGCCTGTGTCACCACCAAATTGCAGCAGCATGTGTCACCACCAAATTGCAGCAGTATGTGTCACCAAATTGCAGCAGCATGAGACACCAAATTGCAGCAGCATGTGACACCAAATTGCAGCAGTATGTGTCCCCAAATTGCAGCAGTGTCACCAAATTGCAGCAGTATGTGTCCCCAAATTGCAGCAGTGTCCCCAAATTGCAGCAGTGTGTGTCCCCAAATTGCAGCAGTATGTGTCCCCAAATTGCAGCAGTATGTGTCCCCTAATTGCAGCAGTGTCACCAAATTGCAGCAGTATGTGCCCCCAAATTGCAGCAGTGTGTGTCCCCAAATTGCAGCAGTGTATGTCCTCAAATTGCAGCAGTATGTGTCCCCAAATTGCAGCAGTGTGTGTCCCCAAATTGCAGCAGTGTGTGTCCCCAAATTGCAGCAGTATGTGTCCCCAAATTGCAGCAGTATGTGTCCCCAAATTGCAGCAGTGTGTGTCCCCAAATTGCAGCAGTGTGTGTCCCCAAATTGCAGCAGTATGTGTCCCCAAATTGCAGTAGTGTCACCAAATTGCAGCAGTGTGTGTCCCCAAATTGCAACAGCAGTGTCCCCAAATTGCAGCAGTGTGTGTCCCCAAATTGCAGCAGTATGTGTCCCCAAATTGCACCAGCGTCACCAAATTGCAGCAGTATGTGTCCCCAAATTGCAGCAGTATGTGTCCCCAAATTGCAGCAGTGTCACCAAATTGCAGCAGTATGTGTCCCCAAATTGCAGCAGTGTGTGTCTCCAAATTGCAGCATTATGTGTCCCCAAATTGCAGCAGTGTGTGTCCCCAAATTGCAGCAGTGTGTGTCTCCAAATTGCAGCAGTATGTGTCCCCAATTTGCTGCAGTATGTGTCCCCAAATTGCAGCAGTGTGGGTCCCCAAATTGCAGCAGTATGTATTCCCAAATTGCAGCAATATGTGTTCCCAAATTGCAGCAGTAGGTGTCCCTGCCACCAGATGCCATCAGGTGTCCCCAGCGGAGTCCCTCCTTACATCAGGTGCCCCCAGTGGAGTCCCTCCTTACATGCAGCCTGTGTCACATAAAATGCAGCCTGTGTCACCACCAAATTGCAGCAGCATGTGTCACCACCAAATTGCAGCAGCCTGTGTCACCAAATTGCAGCAGCCTGTGCCACCACCAAATTGCAGCAGCACGTATCACCACCAAATTGCAGCAGCACGTATCACCACCAAATTGCAGCAGCACGTGTCACCACCAAATTGCAGCAGCACGTGTCACCACCAAATTGCAGCAGCACGTGTCACCACCAAATTGCAGCAGCACGTGTCACCACCAAATTGCAGCAGCATGTGTCACCACCAAATTGCAGCAGCTTGTGTCACCACCAAATTGCAGCAGCACGTGTCACCAAATTGCAGCAGCATGTGTCACCAAATTGCAGCAGTATGTGTCACCAAATTGCAGCAGCATGAGACAAAAAAATTGCAGCAGCATGTGACACCAAATTGCAGCAGTATGTGTCCCCAAATTGCAGCAGTGTCCCCAAATTGCAGCAGTATGTGTCCCCAAATTGCAGCAGTATGTGTCCCCAAATTGCAGCAGTATGTGTCCCCAAATTGCAGTAGTATGTGTCCCCAAATTGCAGCAGCATGAGACAAAAAAATTGCAGCAGCATGTGACACCAAATTGCAGCAGTATGTGTCCCCAAATTTCAGCAGTGTCCCCAAATTGCAGCAGTATGTGTCCCCAAATTGCAGCAGTGGCCCCAAATTGCAGCAGTATGTGTCCCCAAATTGCAGCAGTATGTGTCACCAAATTGCAGTAGTATGTGTCCCCAAATTGCAGCAGTATGTGTCCCCAAATTGCAGCAGTGTCACCAAATTGCAGCAGTATGTGTCCCCAAATTGCAGCAGTGTCACCAAATTGCAGCAGTATGTGTCCCCAAATTGCAGCAGTGTGTGTCTCCAAATTGCAGCAGTATGTGTCCCCAAATTGCAGCAGTGTGTGTCCCCAAATTGCAGCAGTATGTGTCCCCAAATTGCAGCAGTATGTGTCCCCAAATTGCAGCAGTGTGTGTCCCCAAATTGCAGCAGCGTGTGTCACCACCAAACCCCCCTCCCCCGTTACTTACCTTGCTATGTGTTGTCCTCTCCAGCGGTGTCTCCTGTGGAGAGCTCAGTTGTTCTCATACTTCCTGTTTCCTCTCAAGAGAGAGAAGCAGGAAGTGACATCATACTCAGATGTCAATCAAACCACCCGGCCATAGTAATAGATACTAGCGCTGGGCGGAAGCTAATTGGCGCTTGACAAAGCGCCGCAAGGCGGGCTAAACGCCTGCAAATGCAGCGCAACGTCTGCAATCTCATGATTGCATAGACGTGGCGCTTCCCATAAGTGCACTGTGTCCGGCGTCGCACTGTGTCCGGCATCCGAACACAGTGCACTTAAGGACCGTTTTTTGTATTTTTTTTTTTAAAGGGCCAGCTTTAAAAAATTTTTTTTTTTTATTTTTTTTTTTACTGCCTGGAGTGGGGGCGGCGTCCAGGCGCCCCCTATGGACGGGCCGCCACTGGGTGGGAGTGCCCACTGATTCAACCATACTGGCGGAAGGTGCACGACGCGACGACTGCGATCTCTTTGCTCCTACTGGAGTTCTCGCCAGCACAGTACCTCCTTCATCTTTCCAAAATATCGAAGAAAAGATACTGTAAATCAGTGGCCATGCATATGATAAACGCTGCTAGGCTATGCTTGCTGGTGCATTGGAGGTCTACATCGACCCCTTCAAAGAAAGAATAGGCGTCGCGCATCAACCACATTGCAGTGATAGAGGAGCTGATGTATACCTCTCAAGATAGGATCTCAAGCTTCTCGATGGTATGGGAAGCCTGGTTTAACTGCTGAAATTCTCATACCAAGATCTGGTGGAAGATAATGGTTAGCAGACTTGGCACGGTCACATTTTGTTATAGATATAATCTGACGACACTGGAGGTTCCTACATTTTAAATATTGCACTGAGAGGAGTAGATGGAGAGGGTAGCTGGTGGCCATCCCACCTCCTTTACTACCATTAACCTCTCCTTACATTCATTCCCCCTTCCCCCCCTCTTCCTTTTTCCCATCTTCTCTCCCTTCTTTATCTCCCTCCCACACGATCCCCAATGGGTAGAGAGTTTGAAGTGAGGGGCTGACTTAACAGTTGGCCCCCCTGTCCACTCTTCTCAGGAAATGCAGACATGCAGAGAACAGGCCGTGAATCAAGCTAGGGGCCCCAACTTTCATGTGACCTTGACAGGTCGACAGGCATATGCATTTCCTTACACAAAACTTTACAATTTAAAACTGTCTTAACATGCTCTTTATGCCTTGTCATTTTGAGAGTGTTGATTATACATTATGCATGGAGTACCTTGTTGAATATGTTGATGATGTGTAACCTCTGTTGGCACTCCAGTTGGAGCCCTACTCTTTTGTATTGATACATCTGTAATGTCTCTCAATATCTTTAATAAAAATCTTTATGGGAAAAAAAAAAAAGAAAATAACAAACATGTCATACTTACCTGCTCTGTCCGATGGTTTTGCACAGAGTAGCCCCAATCCTCCTCTTTCAAAGTCCTTCACTGGTACAATGGGCTCCACCCCCCTGCTGCAAACCCATTGCTATAGGGGCACTCATACGTGCTCACTTCGGAGCTGGGGAGTGTCCCATGACATACCGACCTTGGCTTGGCCCCCCCCCCGCTCTCACCTCATTGGCCGCGATTGACAGGAGCAGGAGCCTCTATGTCCAAAGAGGAGACTGAGAGAGCTGCTGCTCTCATGCACATTGCTGGATTGAGATGAGGCTCAGGTAAGTATTTAGGTATGGCTGAGGGTCAACTGCATGCAGAAGGTTTTTTGCCTTAAAGCGGTAGTAAGCCGCCAAACATACCCCCCCCCCCCAAAAAAAAACAACCTGCAAGACAATAACATAATGTGCTAGTAGCACATTATGAAATACCTTAGAACGAACCTTCCTGGTCACCATCAAGGGGGCAGACATGTTCCTTCTGCGTTTTCTTCTGGATTTGCAGGCTCCGAAACTGTGACAGGCTGGGAGTTCTTCATTCTGGTAAGGTCTGGTGTCCTGCCGAGATATCCAGCTCGGACCTTCAGCTGCATGAAAGGAGAATATCTCCTAAACCGTGCAGGTGTAGGAGATATTCATTTTACCTACAGGAGCCCATTTTTTCAGGAGCAGTGATTTTAATGATGCTTAAAATTAAAAAATAAAAGTGAAATATTTCTTTAAATATCATGCCTGGGGGGTGTCTATAGTATGCCTGTAAAGTGGCGTGTGTTTCCCGTGCTTAGAACAGTCCCTGCTCAAAATAACATTTCTAAAGGAAAAAAAGTCATTTAAAAGGGAACCCCGCACCCAAATAAAAAAAGGAAAGACGTGGGGCCCCCAGGCCCTATATACTGTGAACAGCAGTATACAGGTGGTGCAAACAAGACAGGGACTGTAGGTTTGTTCTTAAGTAGAATCTGTTTGTAATTTTGAACTGGTACATTTTTTACATGTAGCTCCAGCCAAAAAATCTATTTTTAAGCTTTTTGGAAAACATAGGGAAGGATTATCACCCCTGTAACATTTGTTTTGCTGTCTGTGCATCTGTTCAGAAGATTTCACCTCACTTTCTGTCCCAATGACAATTGGATTTTGAAAATTTGGGTTTTTTAGTGAAACAAGGAGAATTTCCCTTCCTAGGGGTAGATTTCCTCTCACTTCCTGTTGTCTCCTTCCGTTTTCAGGTAGGAGTTGTTTGTAAGTTGGATGTTTGAAAGTAGGGGCTTGCCCTATATACTTGGTGTTGCCACAACACTAAGTCCTCACAGTTACTCTTGGTGGGCGCAGGAAAGGGCCCTGCTGTGAAATATTAGATCAAGAATAGTAATTACAGGCCCCTGTTGAACAGGGTCTGAAAAATTGGGCCTTTGGTGGTGGGCGGTGTGGTGGTGCTGGTGCCACAACACTGTAAGGCCTCACAGTTACTATTGGTGGGCGCAGGAACGGGCCCTGCTGTGAAATATTAGATCAAGAATTGTAATTACATGCCCCTGTTAAACAGGGGCTGAAAAATTGGGCCTGAGGCACTGGTGCTGGTGCCACAACACTGCAATGCCTCACAGATACTCTAGTTGGAGCGCAGGAATGAGCCCTGCTGCAAAGTATTGCATCAAAAATTGTTATTAAACGCCCCTGGTAAACAGGGGCTGAAAAATTAGGCCTTAAGCACTGGTGCTGGTGCCACAACACTGCAACCCCCTCACAGATACTCTAGTTGGAGCGCAGGAATGAGCCCTGCTGCAAAGTATTGCATAAAAAATTGTAATTACACGCCCCTGTTAAACAGGGGCTGAAAAATTGGACCTTAGACACTGGTGCCACAACACTGCAACCCCTCACAGATACTCTAGTTGGAGCACAGGAATGAGCCCTGCTGCAAAGTATTGCATCAAAAATTGTATTTACATGCCCCTGTTAAACAGGGGCTGAAAAATTGGGCCTTAGCCACTGGTGGCGGTGCCCAGAACCAAAAATGTGCTTACAAGCTATCAGCATGAACATTGAGGAGGAAGAGGATAGTCACTCAGCATAACAGGATAGTTACTCAGCATCAGCATAGGCAGTCTTGAAGGAATCTCACATTAAAAAAAAAATTATTTGGTTACATCAGCATCAGGTGCTTGGTAGCTGGTGATCCAAGACTGATTCATTTTTATGAAGGTCAGCCGACCATCCGATTCGGTGGACAGGCGCACCCTGTGATCGGTTACAAAGCCTTCAGCAGCACTGAATGTGCGTTCCGAAAAAACGCTGGATGCAGGACAGGCCAGTAGCTCAATTGCATACTGTGCAAACTCTGGCCACTGATCCATCCTCAAGACCCAGTAACCCAGAGGATTTTCGGTGGGAAAGGTGTCCAAGTCTGATCTTGCCCCTAGGTATTCCTGCACCATGTGAATCAGACGCTGGTTGCTGGAACCGAACATACCTTGGGGCTGCGGGCTAAAAAATCGTCTGAACGCATCGGTCAGGAAACCACCTTCTCCGCCGCTCCTTCTGTGACTGACCGAAGCCTCAGCAACACGTTGTCCAGGAGGACCAGGAAATTGTAACCTCCCAGGCTCTGGAAACGCATTGCACAAACCTTTCTGCAAGGCTTCCCGAAGATGTTTCATCCTCTGCTCCCTCTGCGACGGCAAGATAAGGTCCGCAACCTTACCCTTGTAACATGGATCAAGGAGGGTTGCCAGCCAGTAATGATCCCTCTCCTTGATACCACGAATACGAGAATCCTTCCGCAGGCTTTGCAGGACCAGGGAGGCCATGCAGTGTAGGTTTGCTGAGGCATTCGGTCCAGAGTCCTCTGAGTCACTAAGGACGACATGATCCGCAGCCACCTCCTCCCAGCCACGTACAAGTCCATGGGTTTCTTGGGGCTGTAAATGATCCCTTGAAGACTGCTGCTGATGCTAAGTGCTAGGCTCCACCTCCATGCTGACACAATCCTCCTCCTCCTCATCAGCTTCCTGTGTGATCGGCGGGCACGCAGGAACACTGTCTGCATAAAGAGGGCCTTGAGAGGTAAGGAAGTCCTCCTCTTCCTGCCTCTGTTCTGCCTCAGGTGCCCTGTCCATTATTCCACGCAGCGTGTGCTCCAACAGGTGGACAAGAGGGACAGTGTCACTGATGCATGCACTGTCACTGCTCACCATCCTTGTGGACTCCTCAAATGGTGACAGGACAGTGCATGCATCCCTGATCATGGCCCACTGGCATGGGGAAAAAAACCAAGCTCCTCTGACCCTGTCCTGGTGCCATAGTCGCACAGGTACTCATTGATGGCCCTCTGCTGCATGTGCAGCCGCTGCAGCATGGCCAACGTTGAGTTACACCTGGTGGGCCTGTCACAGATTAGGCGGTCCCTGGGCAGGTTAAATTCCTTTTGGAGGTTAGCCAGCTGAGCACTGGCATTATATGACCAGCGGAAATGCACACAGACTTTCCTGGCCTGCCTCAGGACATCCTGTAAGCCCAGCTACCTGCCCAAGAACTGCTGCACCACCAAGTTAAGGACGTGAGCCAAACAGGGCACATGGGTCAGTTGTCCCTGTCGGAGGGCGGAGAGGAGGTTGGTGCCATTGTCGCAAACCACCATTCCTGGCTTAAGCTGGCGTGGCGTCAACCACCTCTGAGCCTGCCCCTGCAGAGCTGACAGAATCTCTGCCCCAGTGTGGCTCCAGCCCCTCAAGCACACCAGCTCAAGCACCACATGGCATCTTTTTGCCTGTGTGCTTGCGTAGCCCCTTAAACGCCTACGGAGCATCGCTGGTTCCAAGGACAAATCAGCACAGGAAGAGGCCATGGAGGAAGAAGAAAAGGAGGGGGTGGAGGAGAGAGGTGTGCAGAATCACCACTAGTAGAATTTTGGAGGCGTGGTGGCGGAACAACCTCCAACACTACTGCACCTTGTCCTGCATCCTTCTCAGCTGCCAGCAGAGTCACCCAGTGCGCGGTGAAAGATAGGTAACGTCCCTGTCCATGCCTGCTGGACCATGAGTCAGTGGTAATATGCACCTTACCGCTGACCGCCCTGTCCAGCGAGGCATGGACATTGCCTTCCACATGCTTATGGAGAGCCGGATTTGCCTTCCGTGAAAAAAAGTGGCATTTGGGAACCTGCCACTAAGGTACCACACATTCCACAAACTCACGGAAGGGGGCAGAGTCTACCAACTGAAAAGGCAGCAGTTGAAATGCTAGCAATTTAGCCAAGCTAGCATTCAACCGCTGGGCATGTGGATGGCTGGGAGCGAACTTCTTTCGCCAGTGGAGCAACTGGGTTTGGGAAATCTGCCTGCTAGAATCGGACATTGGTGTACCGATAGCAGATAATTGTCAGTGTCACACCTAATTCTACACCTTCATTCCTTTCAGTGCAGGTTTCGGAGAGGACTGAAGGTATAGTGGGGTTGGAGATCCCAGCTGATGAGCAGGAACAAGGAGAGGTCCGCCTTGTTCTTTGGTGTGGGTCTTTTAGGTAGTGTTGCCAACGGGCTGCATGGGAGCTAGACATATGTCTGATTAAGCATGTGGTGCCCAAGCGCTTGCTGTCTAGTCCACGCTTGATACGCTTCAGACATATGTTGCAAATAGCAACGGTGCGATCTGCTGCACACGTCTCAAAAAAGCCCACACCAAAGAACTTTTGGAATAA
>NC_133331.1:274863048-275073048 GCF_042186555.1 Aquarana catesbeiana | reverse complement strand
CGCGAACGGCCCATAATGTTAGTAATTCGACAAACGGTCGATGTTCGAGTCGAACTTACGTTCGACTCGAACTCGAAGCTCATCCCTACCTGTAGACACTGCGTTACTTTAATTGACAATTGCATCGTTGTGCTATGCTGTACCCAAATAAGATGTATGTCTTTTCTTCCCACAAATAGAGCTTTCTTTTGGAGGAAGTAAACCTTAACTATATTGCTACTAAGGGACTTTACAGACCAACCAGTCTGGAAACAGTTGTGGCACACCAAGAGTAAAGTGAGGTACAGGAAAGTCAAGCTGTACAGAGGAGTTTGGCACTAATGTGTCTCGTGGTAGAGCTGTGAACTCTGGAAGGTGGAGTACACCCAGCACATGTGTGAGACAGGATTATGTGCAGGTATATACAGTATCCCACAAAAGTGAGTACACCCCTCACATTTTTGTAAATATTTTATTATATCTTTTCATGTGACAACGCTGAAGAAACACTGAAGAAATTACACAGTGTAAAGTATTGAGTGTACAGTTTGTATAACAGTGTAAATTTGCTGTCCCCTCAAAATAACTCAACACACAGCCATTAATGTCTAAACCGTTGGCAACAAAAGTGAGTACACCCCTAAGTGAAAACGTCCAAATTGGGCCCAAAGTGTCAATATTTTGTGTGGCCACCATTATTTTCCAGCACTGCCTTAACCCTCTTGAGCATGGAGTTCACCAGAGATTCACAGGTTGACACTGGAGTCCTCTTCCACTCCTCCATGATGACATCACGGAGCTGGTGAATGTTGGAGACCTTGCGCTCCTCCACCTTCCCTTTGAGGATGCCCCACAGATGCTCAATAGGGATTAGGTCTAGAGACATGCTTGGCCAGTGCATCACCTTTTCCATTAGCTTCTTTAGCAAGGCAGTGGTTGTCTTGGAGGTGTGTTTGGGGTCGTTATCATGTTGGAATACTGCCCTGCGGCCCAGTCTCCAAGTCTCCGAAGGGAGGGGATCATGTTCTGCTTCAGTATGTCACAGTACATGTTGCCATTCATGGTTCCCTCAATGAACTGTAGCTCCTCAGTGCCGGCAGCACTCATGCAGCCCCAGACCATAACACACCCACCACCATGCTTGACTGTAGGCAAGACACGCTTGCCTTTGTACACCTCACCTGGTTGCCGCCACCCACACTTGACACCATCTGAACCAAATGAGTTTATCTTGGTCTCATCAGACCAGTAATCCAGTAATCCATGTCCTTAGTCTGCTTGTCTTCAGCAAACTGTTTTCAGGCTTTCTTTAGAAGAGGCTTCCTTTCCGGGACGACAGTCTTTTAAAGTTTCGTTTTCTGATCATGTGGCGCTAATAGGGAAGCTTTCTTTTGGGGATGACCCTCCTTATGGGAAGGGAGTATGGAAGATGAACACTTCCTTATTGGAAGATGAAGAGGTTTGTCAAGCCTTTTCGTCCTTTTTTTCCAAACTGGCCTCTGAGAGGGGCAAGTTTCAAGATATTCTCCTTTGGTGGGATTGGGTAAAGGAGAGGGTGGCAGAGTGGTTCCAAAAAGTGAGCATTAAAAAGCTAAAGAAAGGAGGGAGAAGAGTGCAAGGTTGGTATCCCAACTGCATTTTCTCTATAAATGTAAAGCCATGGGGCTGGATGTGGAAGAGGAGATACAGCAAGTGAGGATGGAGAGAAACAAAGATTTAAAGCGGTAGTAAACCCGCAGATTTTTTTTTTTTAAACCTGTAAGGCAAAAGGCATAATGAGCTAGTATGCACCGCATACGTTCTTCGTTATGCTTACCTTAGAACGAGGCAGGTGATCTCGGTCCACGCCGAGGGAGTGGACATTTTCCCTCAGCATGTCTTTTGAGTATCGCGGCTCCGGCGCTGTGAGTGGCTGGAGCCACGATGTCGTCACTCCCGTGCATGCGAGCGGGAGACTTCTTTCCGGCAAGGTCTGGCATCTGCCGGACCTTTCAACCGGGGAAGTCAGAGCGCATGCGCTGCTGAAGTCAGCGGCTGCATGCAAGGGGAATATCTCCTAAACCGTACAGGTGAAAGGTGAAGAGATGAAGGAAGAAATTAGATTCTTTTATGAGAACCTCTATAGCGGACAAGGATGGGCTTAGGAAGAGGAGATTGAGGAGTATTGCAAGGTTTTGGAGAAATCGGTAAACGAGGAGGAGGTAGAGGGGTTGGAGATGGTTGTAATGTCTCCAGAATTATGGAAAACAATTAAATCAATGTCACCTAATAAGATTCCAGGTAGCGATGGTCTGCCAATAGAGTTTTACATTAAATTCTGGTCATTGGTGGAGGTTTATTTTTTGGAGGTTATGCGTTTTTGTATGGATAACTGCTACATCTCAGAGTCCATGAAAGAAGGAATCATCACTTTGATTTTTAAAAAGGGAATCCGAAAGACATTAGGAATTGGAGACCTATCACACTCCTCAATTGTGACTACAAAATCTTAGCCAAATTGATGGCAAACCGATTGAGGGGGGTGGTGGGGAAGCTGGTAGGAAATTGGCAGACCTGTGCGGTACCAGGGCGGAGAATGTCTGATAATTTGGTGTTGTTGAGGGACCTAATATTTCATATGCAGGCTAACAATAGACCCTTGGCAGTGATTACCGTGAACTTAGGGAAAGCGAATGACAAGGTGTCTCATGTCTTCTTGTTTTAATGTCTAAAACAGTTGGAGATCCCAGAACATATGACCAAGATCTTAAAGAGCCTGTATACTGGTATCACTAGTCGAGTGGTAGTAAATGAGGACTTAGGGGCAGCGGTTGAGATTAAATCAGGTGTCAGACAGGGTTGTCTACTGTCTCCGATATTATTCATCTGTGCAGTGGAACCTGTGCTTAGACATGTACAAAGAGATAAAGTAATGAAGGGGGTCTTTCTTCCAGGGGGGATGGTCAGTATGTCAAAACATTGGCTTATATGGACTATTTGGTGTTCCTATGTGGGTCCCAGGCAGCGTTTAATAGAATGACCCTGTCACTCCAGATTTTTTCGGGTGTGTTGGGGCTATCAGTTAACTGGCGCGACCCCAGATATCAGGTCAGATATGATTCCAAAGACGAAAATTGTGAAGGTGCGGGGGATCTATTTTGGGAGGAACCTCAATAGTCAGGTGAAAGCGGAGGTGGCGGTAAATAAGATCAAAAACAAAGGGAATTTCTGGAAATCAAGATCGCTGACTATGACTGGTAAGACATTGATCGCAAAGGCAGTCTTTCTGCCGTTGGCTGTGTTTTTTTGCCTTGTATTTCCCCCTAATAAGATCTGGTGTAGGAAACTAGAGGCTGCTATCTATCGCTTCTTCTGGGGCTCCAAGATGGAGAGGCTCCGGAGGGAGGTGGTGCAGAGAGGGGTGAGTAAAGGAGGGTATGAGTTTCCGAATGTGGGGAATTTTGTTGACATGCAATATTGGCTTGGCACCTTTAGATCAATGGTGAGTAACTGTAGGGCTGCAAGTATTATGAAATACCATGCAGGGAGGTTGTTTGCAAGATGGGGTTGTGTAAGAGGGACCTATCAAAGCCTATGTCCTTAATAACCCCCATATTTTATTTGAGACTAAGGACGTTCTATGAGGATTTTGGTTGGGAAGGGTTGGGAGGTGCTTGTACGGATAAGAAGAAATTTAAGCTGTGGTTGACAAGAGGCCAGACAGTTTGTAACATGTTCAACCTTAAGTCTAAAGTGGCGGAGGAGGTGTGGTCAAGGTGGGAATGGGCTTTTAATAGGCAGAGGGAAATTGCCTGGATGACATTCCATGAATGTCTGATGATGAAGTTGTTCTTAAACTCGAGAGACCTGAGTAGGTTGGACCAATGCCCTAGCGAGGGGTGTGCATCTCTGGGATCCATGTACGACGTTTTTTGGGGTTGTTGGTTTGCTTGTAGAGTAAGGAGGTGGTTGGGTCAGTTTGTAAAGGAGGTGATTGGTGTGAAGACTTTATGTATGGAAGTATGGGTGTTTGTTCTGGTGGGTGGGGAAAAGGAGCTTCAGAAGAAGGTCTGGACGTTTTTAAATGTTATGAAAGAGGTGTTGTGGGACGCTAGATGTCTGCATGTGAGGAAAAATATGGTACTGTCAGTGGAGGAATGTGTGGACTTGGTGCTGGCAAGATTGCACCTGTTCTATCTTCGAGATGTGGAAAAAAAAGGTGTAGATTACGCAGAAGGGGTGTGGAAGAAACGGAGGTGGAGGGCGTTCATCTCAAGTCGGCAAGGAGTGACCTGAAGGAACTAGATGAGGTAGGAGGAAGGGATGAGAGTCATATGAGTTATAATATGAGGTTTAGGTTGTAGGATGAGAGTTTTTTTGCTAAGAGTATTAGTATAGGAGGAAGGGAGGTAATAGGGTATGAGTAAGGTTGTAAGGTAGGGTATGAGTGTGTTTGGATGACGAGTGGATGACCTTTTGTTTTATTAGGGTAGGGGGGACAGAGGTTGTGAGTGAGTTTGAGTGGGCGAGTGCTGAGTTTTGGGTGGCGGGATTCAAGCCATGCCTTAATATTCTGTTCAAAGGTGTGGATGGTTATTGTAGCCTTCTAGTGGCAGGGCTAGGTATAGCTTGGTGAAGGAAAACTGAAGAGCGGTATGTAGGGATAGTGTATTGGTTAGGAAGAGAGGGATTGCAGGGTCAAGCATAGGTGAGGGTAGGTAAGGTGTTAGGTAGGACATGTTTCCAGAAATAATATGATGATGAGATGGCCATGTATATTGAAGTTTCGTGGAAGAAACGCTAAAATGTAAAGGCTGTCTTGATCTGATGAGTTTTGAATAAAATAAATAAATAAAATAAAAAAAAGGTACATTTGGTTCTTCTTATCGAGTTTGTAACATGTATTTTCTCTTTGTATTTTGTTTGTTATGTCTTTGCAAAACAGATGTGTTTTCGAGCAAGTTTTTTTTTTTTACTTTGGTTTATTGTATTTTTTTGGGTGGGGGACATTTTCCCCTGAAATATTTTTGATGTTGTCAATGTGTGTCGTTTGTAGGTTGTTCACTTTGATTTCATTGCACTGCATTATTTTGCAAAATTGTTCTCAAGATGTTGTGACTAATGTTTAAATCCTTAATAGATATCCGTTTGTGGGCGCAGTCCTTTTAACTCCTGTTAATTTCCAATGAAAAATGGTCAGAACTCAAAAAACATATTCTGTTAGTGTCTCAAATTAACATACATGTGTTTTTTAAAAGCTCTTCTTGCTCTTTTCCAAGTCCTGTTTTGTTGACCAATAAAATTTGTAGCAAATTTTTATGTGTTATGTGTTTTTGTTACTTTTCATGCAACAGATTTCCCAGCTGCAGCTTAACTAGACTGATTGGCATGGCAAAACAAAAAAAGGTGTGATTTGTCTACAAACTACTTTCCTGTTGCCTTCAAGGTAGCATATGCATGGATTGTGCGTTTGCTGCCATGGATAGTCACCAGGAAAGGAAAATTACAGAGAGGTAAGCATTACATTTACCATTTTAAAGCAGTGGTTCTCGGCCTCAGGCTGGGTTCACACTGGTCCGACAAACGCTCCGACATTGGGAGCTCATGTCGCATGACGTGTGAAATTTAATGTTTCCCTGTGGGAGCCGTCCTAACTGGTCCGACACAAGTCGTTCCGACTTTAGAAATGCTCCCTGTACTACTTTGGTCCGACTTTGATCCTACTTCAGCCTATTGACTATCATTGAAGTCGGATCAAAGTCGGATTGCCGTCTTGCATGATCCGACTTCGGCACGCGACTTGTGCTCAGATGTTCTTGAGGGGGAACTCTGCGCCAAATTTTAAATAAAAAACTGGGATGGGTTCCCCCTCCAAGAGCATACCAGGCCCTTGGGTCTGGTATGGACCTTGAGGGGAACCCCCTACGCCGATAAAAACGGCGTGGGGGTCCCCCCCAATCCATACCAGACCCTTATCCGAGCACGCAGCCCGGCCGGACAGGAATGGGGGTGAGGACGAGCGAGCGCCCCCCCCCTCCTGAACCGTACCAGGCCGCATGCCCTCAACATGGGGGGTTGGTGCCTTGGGGGAGGGGGCGCGCTGCGGCCCCCCACCCCAAAGCACCTTGTCCCCATGTTGATGAGGACAAGGGCCTCTTCCCGACAACCCTGGCCGTTGGTTGTCGGGGTCTGCGGGCGGAGGGCTTATCGGAATCCAGGAGCCCCCTTTAATAAGGGGGCCCCCAGATCCCGGCCCCCCACCCTATGTGAATGAGTATGGGGTACATGGTACCCCTACCCATTCAACCTAGGGATGTGTCAATAAAAAAAACCACAGTACACAGGTTTCAAAATTAATTTATTGGGCAGCTCCGGTATCTTCTTCCGACTTCTCCCGGTGTTCCGCCTCTTCTCCCGGGCCCCGCCGCTATCTTCTTCCAGCTCTATTGCCAGCGAGGGGCCCGGTCTGCTGCCGCTGTCTTGTCGCCGCTGTCTCGCCGCTTCTTCTCTTCATCTCTTATTCCGATGTTGACACGACGCTCTCCCCGGCTGGAATGCTCTCTGTGCGCTCTGCTCTGACTTATATAGGCGGTGACCCCGCCCCCTTATGCCGTCACAGTCTCTGGGCATGCTGGGACTGTGACGTTTTAGGGGGCGTGGTCATCACCCGAGAAGTCGGAAGAAGATACCGGAGCTGCCCAATAAATTAATTTTGAAACCTGTGAACTGTGGTTTTTTTTATTGACACTTCCCTAGGTGAATGGGTAGGGGTACCATGTACCCCATACTGATTCACATAGGGTGGGGGGGCCGGGATCTGGGGGCCCCCTTATTAAAGGGGGCTCCTGGATTCCGATAAGCCCTCCGCCCGCAGACCCCGACAACCAACGGCCAGGGTTGTCGGGAAGAGGCCCTTGTCCTCATCAACATGGGGACAAGGTGCTTTGGGGTGGGGGGCCGCAGCGCGCCCCCTCCCCCAAGGCACCAACCCCCCATGTTGAGGGCATGCGGCCTGGTACGGTTCAGGAGGGGGGGGGGCGCTCGCTCGTCCCCACCCCCATTCCTGTCCGGCCGGGCTGCGTGCTCGGATAAGGGTCTGGTATGGATTGGGGGGGACCCCCACGCCGTTTTTATCGGCATAGGGGGTTCCCCTCAAGGTCCATACCAGACCCAAGGGCCTGGTATGCTCCTGGAGGGGGAACCCATGCCGGTTTTTTATTTAAAATTTGGCGCGGAGTTCCCCCTAAAGATTCATACCAAACACAGTGCCGGGCATTGGCGGGGATCCAAGTCGGATCCCCGTTCATTGAAAGTCGGACACATGCCGGCTTCATGTCGCAGGGCAAAGTCGGATCCAAAGTAGGACGGCTGTCGTGTCGCACCAGTGTGAACCCAGCCTCAGTCCTCAAGTACCCCCGACAGGACATGTTTTGGGAATTTATCTTAGCTAAAATAGCTGCCCAAAATACAAAGCCATTGACTGTGATTTAAAGCACCTGGGCAAGATGAAGGAAAACCTGCAATTGTGGCCTGTTGGGGGTACTTGAGGACAGGGTTAAGAACCACTGATTAATGCCTCATGTACACTGCTGCTGGTAAACGGACGTTTAGGAGCAGTTGGGCATTTTTTTCAACTGCTCCCGAACCCTCCTATATGTTATCTTATCAGTACATGTACACTGGTTCGTTTATAGTTGTTTCTAGGTAGTTGTGTTTAGAGGCTTTTTTTGGAACCAAAAAAAATGCGTTCAGAAGCTGTGTTTAGAGGCATTTCAAATGCTAAACGCGGCAACTCGCATTTAGCAGCATTTCGTTTACAGGCGTTTTTCATTGTTGGCTATTTTGAAAAAAAAAAAAAAATTTTCCCAAACGCTTCTAGGCGCAAACGCGGCTAAACGCGACATGTAAACACGGCTAAACAGACATTTTTAGACCCTGGTTTCTAGCTGTCAAGTTAAATCTTTCAGGAGAGGTTGAACAACGTCCCGTGTACATGAAGCCTAAGAGCACTGAGCTAAAATCGAGCTCCAGACAATCCTATTCTAATTGTGGGCATTTGAGGGAAACCAAGTGAGTGTTGGAACCCCTGCTTGTCTTTTTTAGGTTGGGCTTTGTGTCCCTTTTCTTAAAATTGGCTTTACTTCCTGTCACATAGCCAAACAGGAAGTGAGGGTAAAACCCTATCAATGTCTTTTCTTGGGGACACACAGGTCAATCTAACTAGTGTCCCCATTAGGCAAATTGTACTCTAGCACTTTGTTGTGTACACCCGACATTATTAGGTATTTTAGGGTTTATTAAAGGCAAATCCACTCTGCAATACAAGTGTACTCGCTGTAAATCTGAGGGGAAGCACTGGTGATTTTATAATCCAATCATGTTGAAGCAAAGATGTTTTTTCTTCTTTTCCTTGCATGTCCCCCTCGGATCTCCAGCAACTGCACTTCCAAGTGCACTTGTAATGAAAAATGTATTTGCCTTTAGTAAATAAACCCCAAAGTCCAAGATACCTAATAATTTGGGGTGTACAGAGCAAAATGCTAGAGTGCAATTTACCTAATGGGGAAACTATTTAGACTGACCTGTGTGTCCCCAAGGAAAGACATTGGTAGGGTTTTACCCCCACTTTCTGTTTGGCTATGTAACAGTAAGTGAATACATTTGAAGGAGAAAGTGGCAAAATTTTGGAGGCGTCTTCACCCTATCAGGGGTGCAGACATCCCCAAAAACTGACAAGACTTCTAATCCCTCTGCACTCTATCCCCAAGCAAAAATAAGAAAGGATTTCATTTAGTTTAAGTTTGCAAAGACACATTCCTAAGTTCAACTGTGATGCATGCCAATGGCCCATTTAGACCTTGTTTAATATATAACACCAGTTGCCTTTCACTAGAAACATTTGTTAGTCCAGTCCTGGAAATCTGCATCTTTACTATTAATTTACATCAAAAAATGGATCCCTGCAGCTAAATTCACCTAGTAGCGTGACCGCATCTGGTTCCCGGAAGCGGCGGACAGCACACGGGAATGACATCATGCCCCTACAGGAAGTTGCCTATACTGCTGCTAATTTCTTCCCACCACCATGCCCCACTCACTGTTCTCTGAGGAAGAGATGATCCTTATTTGCAAATTAAGAAAATAATTTTTATTTTTGTAACATGGGGTGGTGTTTGTGTGCATCCCTAACTCACATTCAGACATATTAGGGCCAATTTACCTACCAGCATGTTTTAGAGTGTGGGAGGAAACCCACGCAGGCACTACAGGGAGAACATGCAAACTCCAGGCAGATGGTATCACCGGTGGGATTCGAACAGCGACCCTTTTTTGCTGCTAGGTGAAAGTGATAACCACTACACCACTGTGCTGCCTAAATATATATCTATAGATGTAGGTTCTTGTGTCCAGCAGCAGAGAGAAGTTGGGTAGATGCCACACTCCCAATTCGGGAGGAATAATGGTCTAGCACAGGGGTCTTTAAACTACGGCCCTCCAGTTGTTCAGGAACTACAATTCCCATCATGCTTAGTCATGTCTGTGAATGTCAGAGTTTTACAATGCCTCATGGGATGTGTAATTCCTGATTCACTCTAGCATGTCTTGAAAAAAGGTGGTTTCTGATCTGCCTTGTATAATGCCCAAGAAATATCGTTAGGAAAATACAACTGGGTCATGGCACATCTACATTCCAAATTTGGCCCTTAAGATGATCATGCACTATGCAATCTGATTGGCCAATCTCTGTACAACTCGATATTTTGGCAAAATAGGTAATAGGAAGACTCACTTGAACAATTAATTCAAATTATAGGAAATCAAACAGGCTCTTGTACTAAATCTAATTTATTTAAGATCTGATTGCAGTGTATGGTCACCTTTAAATATCAAGATTGGAAAATATTAATTTATTGGGTTTAGAAACACTTCTCTGTTCTTTGTAATGTATTGAAAGATTTGGGTAAAAATAGAAAAAAAAAAACACATTTCAAAGATATATTAGAAGTAATAGGAATGAGATTAGCATCAAAAGGGTTAATTCACTGAGAACACCTACTAATTGCCTAACAAGACACATCCAATGAGATGAAATTAACCAAGTGTATTGGGCGTGCGCTATTATCAATGAAAAAACTGCAGTTACCCTAGCACCAGTTGCAGTTTACATATTTATTATCGTCTGCATGTGCCGGTTCGCACGTGTAATCAATGATTTTTCCGGCGCACCAATTAAGGTGTAAACCGGCGCATCGCATTCGTCTTAGTAAATTACCCCCTGTGCCTTATGTGAGCAGGCTGCAAGAAACCCACAGCGGTCGTCAAAGCATGGGTAAAGTATGGATATTGCAGGGAGCCTGCAAGGAAAGGCATTCTGTGCACAGGCTAAAACAGGTTCCTTTTCATGCTCGCAAGAATTGGGCATTGGCTAATGCATATGTGTGAACTCGGGCACCCGTGACAGATGTTGGCGCTAACCAGGCTATTTAAACTCAGCCAGTGCTCAGGTTCAGTTCTGCTTTGTCTTTCAGCCTCCTGTGTACCCTGTGTTACTGTTATCCTTATCGTGATTCCAGTTACTGACCCGGCTTGTCTGACCACCCTCTGAACTTCATCTGCATCGACTCCAGCTTGTCCTTGACCTCCACTTCTGTCTGCTGCATTGACTTCTGACCTGGCTTGTACCCAGACCACGCTGTTGCCGGCTCCTCTGTACCTGATCTGTCCTGCCAGTGTCTGACCTGGCTTGCCTGACTCTGCTTCCTGACACATCCTGCTGTGCCTGCTGTTCTTCAGTCTGCTACCAGTGCATGCCTCACCTGCCTGCTGTCACCAGTACCAGCCTGCTTCAGTCTGCCATTCTCCAGTTGCCCGCCTGCTCGCCAGCTTGTTGGAGCCATCTGATGACTTCTGCCCTGCTGCTAGCAAGACTTACAGGCACTCGATCCACTCTGCACTCCTGCGCCTCCTGTCTACACTATCAGGGGCCCAGAGTCAGAGGTGTAAGAGAGCCCTTCGTCATCGTATCAGGCTCTGCTAACAGGTACATGATAGAGCCGCTAATGAAACTCACACCAAGTGACCTGCTGACCACCACCTACATTATGGACTTGCAATCGGGCCTGTGCTTGGAGGTGCTGGAAGTATTCCAGTTGGCCAGTGGGCCATGCGAGGGATGCAGACAGGCAGGGGCTCTATCACAAGTCCCAGTCAACAGAGTAGTGCGGGAGTTCACCCACAGCCGTGGCAAGTGGCCCGCCGCCATCCAAAGGGCCGAAAAAATCCTACAGAGGAACTGAGAGCACCCAGCGGAGCCGCTGTGCCCAAGCCGGAAAGAACTCCAGACAAGTGGGCTGCCGCAGTGTGCCTTCTCACCCCCATTCGAAAGGAGCTGGAGTCTGATGATTAATCATCAAGTGAGCCAGTGGGGAGTGACAGTGGTGGGGAAATAGACCTAAGGTTCTCCAGGATTCATGCACAGTGACACATATTCACCATTCAGGACCTATACCTGGCATCCAATGTAAGGCTGACCACACATGGTCAGTTTTTTTCATTCAGCTATCACTCTGAATGAAAAAGTAAAACAGCCGATTAGTTGCAGCCACTGATCAAGGAAATGTTTCCAGTATGTCCCTTAAACAGAAGTTGTTCAAACAATTGATTTCTTTCAAAGGGGTGGCCACACACTAAACAAAATTTGTCTTGTCCCTGCTGAACCAGCCAAATATCAATCAGTGTATAGTCAGCTTAAGTATGCATATCTCATACCTAAGGAGCTGCTTTGGGAAGCTGAAAATCACTGAAGTAGTCAGTAATGCTACTTCGCTAGCCGTGAACTACCAGATGTCACTCGGGTTTTGTGCCAGCAGCTTCCCCTCTACACACACCCTGTATTTCCGTCAGTGAATGCAAGGCATTCTCTGATTGGACAAGGTATAAAGGAAGGGCAGTGATGACATGATTTCCACTTCATCCAATCAGGGAATGCCTTGTATTCTCTGAAATAAAATAAGGCATTCTTTTAATGGTGACATTGTGGAGTGAATGGTCAGTGTACAGAGGAGAAGCCACTCACAGATCCCAAGGAGGACATGGAAGATCAAGGCTATCATTGTAATAAAGCTCACTACTAAAGTGATTTTCAGTTTTATAGAGGCCCATTGGGTAAAGCATAAGAATGCACAAGGCTGCTGATGCGAGAGGTCGAGCCAGCTCTCCTATACTGGGTCCGGTGAGCAGGGGACTCAGGGGCAGAGAAGGGGCTCTTTACTTCAGGACACCGCTGAGTAATCTGCAGCAATTAAAAAACTTCCCTATCTGTTCAAAAGGGGGCCAGGGGCAGAAGTGGGACTATTCAATGATTTTCAATCCGCCAGGGAAGCTAAGGACTTTAATTTAATTGTTGGAAACCGCAGCACAAATTGGTTGTGTGACAAAACGGAAGTTTTAATTGTAGCACCCTCTAGCTAGTGTGCTAGAGTAGTATATAGTTTAGTTGTTAGCATAGGTAAATTGGCTTGGCAGAGAGCCAGGCCTGGGCTGAATCTGGGTGAGGGTTGAGTGACTCAGGGAGGTTGGATGACTCATCTGACAGCTCTTCTGGTGCCTCCCCCTGTTTTCTGGAACCTTGGAGAAGGATCTAGACAGTGGCGGCTAGTGCTTAAAATTTTTTGGGGGGTGCAAACAAACTGAAAAATACTGAAACCCCCCCTATCAATTGCAGCCTCACTGTGACCATCAAATGCAGTCACTGTGCCCATCAATTGCAGCCATTGTACCCATCATATGCAGCCATTGTGCCCATCATATGCAGCCACGTGTGCCCATCATATGCAGCCACTTGTGCCCATCATATGCAGCCACTTATGCAAATCATATGCAGCCACTTGTGCCCATCATATGCAGCCACTTGTGTCCGTCAAATGCAGCCACTTGTGTCCGTCAAATGCAGCCACTTGTGCCCATCATATGCAGCCACTTGTGCCCGTCAAATGCAGCCACTTGTGCCCATCAAATGCAGCCACTTGTGCCCATCAAATGCAGCCACTTGTGCCAATCAAACGCAGCCACTTGTGCCAATCAAATGCAGTCACTGTGCCCACTGCCCCCCACTCGCGGGGCTCGCGGCTCTGGTAGCACCCCCAACCACCCCCCCAACCCCCCCCCTCAGGCGCGGCTCTAGGAGTGCTTTCAAAACAAAAATACAGAAATTGTAGGTAGCTGCATCTGTCAGATCCAGCTAATTACAATGGTGGTAACAAACAGAACTTGTCACAGGAAACTGACACAAGTGGCGTGCACCATATTAACAGAGCAGATAGTCCTGTTTCAAGTAGAGGGAGCTGGAACAAATAGCTCCAGCTGTCCTGCTGTCTATAGCATGTCTGGTACACACCATTGGCCCACTTTTCTAATTGTGGAAGAGTGACACAGGCTTTATCAGTTCCTCTTCCCTTTATCTCACTTCCGGCTAAATGGAAAGAGGTAGGGAAGGCATGGGCAAGCAGAGGGAGCTGGTGCAAGTAGCTCTGTTCTGGACAAGGCAAATAAAACAGAGCAGATCGTGCCCCCTTTGTTAATTACGAGCAGGATTGGCAAGAGCGAGTAGGAAGGCTGTTAATCCCGCATTTGCTGGGGTTAACAGCTGGGCATATAGACAGGAAAAAGAGCTATACAGATTCTGCCTGTGTAGTGTGTTCATTGCACGGGCAGAAAGAGACATATGAGCTCTCTGCCAGGCTACCGACAGACAGTTCACATTCCTGTATGCCAGGTCCATGTGTGGTAAGGATTGGTGGCATTTTACTATATTTCACTCTGGAATAGAAACTTGGCTGGGTGGAGCACATACTAACCAACTGTCCCGGATTTGCTGGAACAGTTCTGCTTTTTAATTAGTTGTCCTGCATAGGCTGTGTCCAGGCTGTGTCCCAAGGTCACAAAGGGAGGCTCACTGAGAGCTTTAACTTTGTATCTGCTGTGCCGCTCACTCCGCTATGAGACAGATGCACAGCAAGAAGCAGCTTACATGAAGCGGATAAATAAAGTACATTCTCTGCCTACAATGGCTTGCTGGACACACGGCATGAACAGGTGTCCCTAAAACGTTTATGGGAATGTTGGCAGTAAGGGTGGGCAAGTAATACACCACATGGTACATGATTTAAGAGCCACTTTCACCTTTAGGAGCATGGGACATGTTACATCCATATTTAGGGTATAACATGTTCCTATCTACCCACTTTCCACCGCCACCTTTCCCCGCACCCACCATTACAATTTGAAAACAGCGCAGTCATGCGGGGCTCTGCCCACACTGCCACGTCATTTATTAAGGGTTTTCTGTGACTGAATAGACTACAAGTACCGTCAGCCTATGTGGCTGATAGCTTGTAGCTCTCAGTGGACTGTAACGGTGCTGGTGAGCGTCTTCATAGTTCATTAATTCTTTCTGCCATTCAGTAACTGAAGGATCCAGGCATTGCACCTGCGATCTGCTGATTGCAGGTGTAGTGCTTTACAGGATGCAATGTAAAACAATACCCGGAAAAAGATGTGCATTTTTAATTTTTTTTAAAAAAGATGAACTTTATACATATGACCTCGGTGGTATGGATGTGTCATTGCCATCATCCCATACAAATTTGTAGAAAGATTATATATAAACCTCTAACAGGATTTTTAAGGCAATGAAGATTTTGATTTAAATAAAACCAATTTTATTAGTATAATGAATCAAGAAAAAAAGCATGACAGTTTCCACAAAAAAAAAATATTCAAATGAATTGCAAAATTCTTTATACATCAAATATTGAAAAATTCGCATTGCTAATGATACATAGCTATAAAAAAAAATTTTTGGAAAGGGGTGATACAGCACACCACCCGATACAATCACCACAGATGACAGCCGTGGCGTCGAGTAGTGGGATTCCAACGCGTTTCAGCCTGTATATTTTAGTAAAAAGTCTTCTTCAGGGAAATGCATCACATTCTAAAAAAACAAAAATAGTCATATTACAATTTATAAATATATGTGTTTATGTATTATAATTCCTGCATTGTAAGACTGTTTTATTACTCACATCCTCCCAAAGCATCTCCTGGGTAAACATAGGCTCCCACACCAGGGTAGGGAGTCCCAAGTCTCCAAGGGTTAAGACATCCTATAGCTCCTACAAGACGGCTGGAAATATAAATTCAATCCAGATTTTTGGCATTTCAGCATCAAGTAATGATGGCTGTTTGAAAAAAGGGGGCATGATCAGTAAAAATGGCCACAATGATAGAGGGGGGGGGTTTGGGGAGGGGAAAGGGGGAGACAGTGAGGGGATGCCTCGGCAAATCCCCCCACAATCCCCCCATCCCACACACACCCACATTAACCCTCCATCCCCACC
Organism: Aquarana catesbeiana; assembly: GCF_042186555.1. Taxonomy (NCBI): domain Eukaryota; kingdom Metazoa; phylum Chordata; class Amphibia; order Anura; family Ranidae; genus Aquarana; species Aquarana catesbeiana. The sequence continues at coordinate 275,057,689 of NC_133331.1, read as the reverse complement.
TGAATCCCCAAATCTCCTCAAATAGCAAAAAAGTTTTTAACCTCCCATTCACAAAGGGTCCATTTAGTCTAAATAGTAAGGGACAAGGACACTTACTTTTCCCAAAGGTGCCAGATGGAGATTAGCCAGCAGTAGTGAAGAAAATTGGGCCAAACGTCTGCGCTGATGGCCCTCGGTGAATCCCGAGGGAGGAGTGACGCCATCTTGCCGTCTCTGGCGTCCTTTATGTGGTGTGAGCGGGGATAGGGTGCTGCGCCAACCAATGGCTTGGCTCGCCTGTCTTAACCACCGTCAGGTGCGTTCCACGTAGAGACGCTGAACGTCACCATGGAGACAAATACTGCCGCAAAGGCCGCGCATGCGCACCGCGAGAGCGTGCGTCGGAACCCGCACGCGTCCCGCGGCGTCCGGGTCTGTGACAGCGTTACGAGACACGTATGGGCCAGCCCGCTGCCATGTTGGAAAAGGGCTGTGCCCATACTTTTTAGAAAAAGTGAGTTAGTGAGGCCCTCCCGGGCAAAAAATTATCGCCATGGATGAATTGGCCTGATATAGGGATCCCTCCCAAAAAAACTTTGAATATACCCCTAATTAGAGGCTGAAGTGATCGCCCACTCGGATGGTAAGATCCGGTTGGCTAACCCGCAAACTGCGGGAAGGGGGGGGAAGGGAGAAAGGAAATTTGAATCAAAAACCATTAAGATGAGTATATGAAAAAATGAATGAACCCTATCCCCGCCCACACCACATGAAGGACGCCAAAGACGGCAAGATGGCGTCACTCCTCCCTCGGGATTCACCGAGAGCCATCAGGGCAGACGTTTGGCCCGATTTTCTTCACTACTGCTGGCTAATCTCCATCTGGCACCTTTGGGAAAAGTAAGTGTCCTTGTCCCTTACTATTTAGACGAAATGGACCCTCCGTGAATGGGAGGTTAAAAACTTTTTTGCTATTTGAGGAGATTTGGGGATTCAGGTGGGTATGGAGGGTTAATGTGTGTGTGTGTGTGGGATGGGGGGATTGTGGGGGGATTTGCCGAGGCGTCCCCTCACTGTCTCCCCCTTTCCCCTCCCCAAACCACCCCCCCTCTATCATTGTGGCTATTTTTACTGCTCATGCCCCCTTTTTTTCAAACAGCCATCACTACTTGATGCTGAAACGCCAAAAATCTGGATTGAATTTATATTTCCAGCCGTCTTGTAGGAGCTATAGGATGTCTTAACCCTTGGAGACTTGGGACTCCCTACCCCGGTGTGGGAGCCTATGTTTACCCAGGAGATGCTTTGGGAGGATGTGAGTAATAGAACAGTCTTACAATGCAGGAATTATAATACATAAACACATATATTTATAAATTGTAATAGGACTATTTTTGTTTTTTTAGAATGTGATGCATTTCCCTGAAGAAGACTTTTTACTAAAATATACAGGTTGAAACGCGTTGGAATCCCACTACTCGACGCCATGGCTGTCATCTGTGGTGATTGTATCGGGTGGTGTGCTGTATCACTCCTTTCCAAAAAATTGTTTTTATAGCTATGTATCATTAGCAATGCGAATTTTTCAATATTTGATGTATACAGAATTTTGCAATTCATTTGAATATTTTTTTTTTGTGTAAACTGTCATACTTTTTTTTCTTGATTCATTATACTAATAAAATTGGTTTTATTTAAATCAAAATCTTCATTGCCTTAAAAATCCCGTTAGAGGTTTATATATAATGTTTCTAAAAAAAAAGATGAACTCAGCCTTTAAAGTGATATTAAAGACTTGTTTTTTTGTTTGTTTAAAAATAACAAACATGTTATACTTACCTGCTCTGTGCAGTGATTTTGCACAGAGCAGCCCAGATCCCCCTCTTCTCGGGTCATTCGCCAGCGCTCCTGGCCCCTCTCTCCTGCAGAGTGAACCCACAGCAAGCAGCCGTGGATTGGCCCCCATCCCCTCTCTCTCCTCATTGGCTCACTGACTTTGATTGACGCTGCTGTCTCAGCCAATGAGGAGGGAGAGTCCCGAATAGCCGAGGCTCTCCTGCAACATTGCTGGATCGAGATTGGTGTCAGGTAAGTATTGGGGGGCTGAGGGGGGCTGCTACACACAGAAGGTTTTTTAATTTAATGCATAGCATGCATTAAGATGAAAAACCTTCTACCTTTAAAACCACTTTCACAACATAATTGAGGCAGACACTCCTACAGCGCGCCCAACCGTCACACTTTGTTAAAGCGTAACTCCACTTTTGTTGAGAAAAAAAACATTCCCCTCTAGGTGATCTTTGTACATTGAAAGGATTATAACAACCTTTGTTGCAGATTCCTACCTTTTGTTATTCTGAATAAATCCCTGTTTGTTTTTGTGTGCCCCTGTGCTTAGTGAGGGTAATGGGAGTGGTTTCATAATAATCAGTCTGCTGTACACCTGCAAAGCACTAATGAGGAAAGCTGCTGGGCCTGCATCCCTCTAGGTGTGTTCCTATTGGGAGTGTTTCATCAAAAATGACATTTTTGTTGCAGGGGATGCCTGAAACATGATATGTATCCTAGGCAGACTTCTGGGAAAATTGGTGAGCGAATCACACAAGCAGGAAATTATGTTTCTGGGGGGAGGTCAGTACACATTCTGTGTACAGAACAACTCCAGGTAGCCATATTGCATTACATTTTCAGAAAATTACAGTGGCTGCAGATTGAAAAGGAAAGGTAATTTTTAATAACATTCAATTACAATATGACTTGTGTCGCAATTGTATACACTATATTATTTTTTCTTAATTTGCTATATTTTTCCTACGAAAGTGGATTTACCCTTTAAGTGAATAACCTGCCTCCATCACCTGCATTAGGATAAAAGACCTTGCCAACAAGCATGTCAACTATTGGAGGATCAAAGGGGAAACATTTATATAGACAGTAGATATGCTTTTGGGCCTATATGGAAAGCACTAGTGCAGGGAAATCAGTGAGACTTGCAAAACCTAGAGCAGCTATTTCAGGCCTTTCAAAAACTAGCAAAATTCGCCATCTTAAAAGAAAAAGTGCATACAATAGGAAGTAACATAAGAAAGTGCATTAGCAGATCAAGCAGCTAAGGATGCTCATATGACACTCGAAGTTACGCCCACCTATAGGAGTGAGGCAGAGTGATAGGCACCCAAGAGGGAAGGCATGACACACACACAGAATCCGAGGTTTCAAAGAATATATTGTCAAGAACATTCCAACCACACTGTAACAGAGTCTATACAAAGGCTTTAAACTGGCAGAAGTGCTCACAGATAGGGATGATCCGAACACCCCCCTGTTTGGTTCGCACCAGAACATGCGAACAAGCAAATAATTTGTGCGAACCCTAATAAATTCTATGGTACCTGATATGAAAAAACAAAAGTGCTCATTTTAAAGGCTTATATACAAGTTATTGCCATATAAAATGTATGGGGTCCCAGGTACTATCCTAGGGGACATGTATCAATGCAAAAAAAAGTTTTTAAAACAACCGTTTTTTCAAGAGCAGTGATTTTAATAATGCTTAGTGAAACACTAAAAATGAAAGATTCCTTTAAATATCGTGCCTGGAGGGTCCCCTTAGTCTGCCTGTAAACTGGCGCATCTGTGTGTTGTGTATTACAACAAAAAGACATTTCTAAAGGAAAAAATGTAATCTAAAATTGCTTCCGGCTGTAATGTATTGGTGGCTTCCGGCAATATAGATAAAAAATTGAGGAAAACATCGGTGTGGGTCCACCCCCCAGTCCATACCAGGCCCTTCGGCGAGCGCCCCACCTCCTCCTGAACTATACCAGGCCATCAATATGGGGAGGGTGCTTTGGGGTCCCCCCCAAAGCACCTTGTCCCCATGTTCTTACAAAACCAGGCACTTAAGGATGAGAAACATTCGTGGAATTCATGTAATGCTACCCAAAATGAGCGGGGCCCGTGCAAGACAAGTGGTGTCTACCCAGGAGCTTGTACCCAGTTTTAGCACAACTTGCACGTGTCAATCACCTCACAAAAGGAGCAATGGTGACATTTACTGACAACTAAGGATGAGCTTTGAGTTCGAGTCGAACACATGTTCGACTTGAACATTGGCTGTTCGCAAGTTCGCCGAACAGCGAACAATTTGGGGTGTTCACGGCAAATTCGAATGCCGCGGAACACCCTTTAAAAGTCTATGGGAGAAATCAAAAGTGCTAATTTTAAAGGCTTATATGCAAGTTATTGTCATAAAAAGTGTTTGGGGACCTGGGTCCTGCCCCAGGGGACATGGATCAATGCAAAAAAAAGTTTTAAAAACGGCCGTTTTTTCAGGAGCAGTGATTTTAATAATGCTTAAAGTCAAACAATAAAAGTGTAATATCCCTTTAAAATTCGTAGCTGGGGGGTGTCTATAGTATGCCTGTAAAGGGGCGCATGTTTCCCGTGTTTAGAACAGTCTGACAGCAAAATGACATTTCAAAGGAAAAAAGCCATTTAAAACTACTCGCGGCTATTGCATTGCCGGTCCGACAATACACATAGAAGTTCATTGATAAAAACAGCATGGGAATTCCACACAGGGGAACCCCGAACCAAAATTTAAAAAAAAAAATATGACGTGGGGGTCCCCCTAAATTCCATACCAGGCCCCTCAGGTCTAGTATGGATATTAAGGTGAACCCTGGCCAAAATGTAAAAAAAAAAACGGCGTGGGGTCCCCCCAAAAATCCATACCAGACCCTTATCCGAGCATGCAACCTGGCAGGCCACAGGAAAAGAGGGGGGATGAGAGAGCGCCCCCCCTCCTGAACCATACCAGACCACATGCCCTCAACATTGGGAGGGTGCTTTGGGGTAGCCCCCCAAAACACCTTGTCCCCATGTTGATGATGACAAGGGCCTCATCCCCACAACCCTGGCCGGTGGTTGTGGGGGTCTGCAGGCGGGGGGCTTATCGGAAACTGGAAGCCCCCTTTAACAAGGGGACCCCCAGATCCCGCCCCCCCGTGTGAAATGGTAAAGGGGTACAAAAGTACCCCTACCATTTCACTAAAAAACTGTCAAAAATGTTAAAAATGACAAGAGACAATTCCTTTATTTAAATGCTTCTTCTTTCTTCTATCTTCCTTCCTCTTCTTCTTCTTCTTCTTCTGGTTCTTCCTCCGGCGTTCTCGTCCAGCATCTCCTCTGCGGCATCTTCTATCTACTTTTCCTCAGGCCGCTCCGCACCCATGGCATGGGGGGAGGCTCCCGCTCTTCTCTTCTTCTCTTCTTCTCTTCTTCTCTTCTTCTCCTCCTCACTTCTTCTCCTCTTCTCCTCTTCTCCTCTTCTCCTCTTCTCCTCTTCTCCTCTTCTCCTCTTCTCCTCTTCTCCTCTTCTCTTCTTCATCTTCTTCTCCGGGCCACTCCGCATCCATGCTGGCATGGAGGGAGGCTCCCGCTGTGTGACGCTTGACGGTTCTTAAATAACGGGGGCGGGGCCACCCGGTGACCCCGCCCTCCTCTGACGCACGGGACATGACGGGACTTCCCTGTGGCATTCCCCGTGACGTCACAGGGAAGTCCCGTCAAGTCACCGTGCGTCAGAGGGGGCGGGGTCACCGGGTGGCCCCACCCCCGTTATTTAAGAACCGTCAAGCGTCACACAGCGGGAGCCTCCCTCCATGCCAGCATGGATGCGGAGCGGCCCGGAGAAGAAAATGAAGCAGAGAAGAAGATGAAGAAAAGAAGATGAAGAGAAGATCAGGAGCCTCCCCCCATGCCGTGGGTGCCGAGCGGCCCGAGGAGAAGAAGATAGAAGATGCCGCGGAGGAGATGCTGGACGAGAACGCCGGAGGAAGAACCAGAAGAGCCAGAAGAACCAGAAGAAGATGAAGGAAGATAGAAGAAAGAAGAAAGAAGAAGCATTTAAATAAAGGAATTGTCAAAAACTGTCTCTTGTCATTTTTAACATTTTTGACAGTTTTTTAGTGAAATGGTTACCATTTCACACAGCAGGGGGGCCGGGAACTGGGGGTCCCCGTGTTAAAGGGGGCTTCCAGATTCCGATAAGCCCCCCGCCCGCAGACCCCGACAACCACTGGCCAGGGTTGTGGGGATGAGGCCCTTGTCCTCATCAACATGGGGACAAGGTGTTTTGGGGGGCTACCCCAAAGCACCCTCCCAATGTTGAGGGCATGTGGCCTGGTACGGTTCAGGAGGGGGGGGCGCTCTCTCATCCCCCCTCTTTTCCTGTGGCCTGCCAGGTTGCGTGCTCGGATAAGGGTCTGGTATGGATTTTTGGGGGGACCCCACGCCTTTTTTTTTTTTTTCATTTTTGGCGCGGGGTTCCCCTTAAAATCCATACCCGACCTGAAGGGCCTGGTATGGAATTTAGGGGGACTCCCACGTCTTTTTTTTTTTAATTTTGGTTCGGGGTTCCCCTGTGTGGAATTCCCATGCCGTTTTTATCAATGAACTTCTATGTGTATTGTCGGACCGGCAATGCAATAGCCGCGAGTAGTTTTAAATGGCTTTTTTCCTTTGAAATGTCATTTTGCTGTCAGACTGTTCTAAACACGGGAAACATGCGCCCCTTTACAGGCATACTATAGACACCCCCCAGCTACGTAATTTAAAGGGATATTACACTTTTATTGTTTGACTTTAAGCATTATTAAAATCACTGCTCCTGAAAAAACGGCCGTTTTTAAAACTTTTTTTGCATTGATCCATGTCCCCTGGGGCAGGACCCAGGTCCCCAAACACTTTTTATGACAATAAATTACATATAAGCCTTTAAAATTAGCACTTTTGATTATTCATGTTCGTGTCCCATAGACTTTAACGGTGTTCGCGTGTTCGAACGAACTTTTTTCCTGTTCGCATGTTCTGGTGCGAACCAAACAGGGGGTGTTCGGCTCATCCCTACTGACAACTATTGGATAGCACCTGGACTTGACTTTGCAGAGATGTTTTGTACTTCTTGTCTCACTTGTGCTTTGTACAACACAGACAGGCCTGTCCTGTTTCTCCAGAAAGCATTCTCTTATGACTAAGGCTCTTATGTATGTTGACATGTTCTCAGGTTGGCCTGAGGTCTAGCTGGTGGCTAAGGCAAATGGAAAAACAACAGCAAAGAACATTTTGAGTGATGTAGTTAGCAGATATGGAGTTCTTGAAACTCCTGAGCGTAACCGAGAAACCACTTTACAGGAGAAGTGATGAAAGAGTTAAAGTAAGCACTGAATATACAGAAAGATTTCCATATTCATTATCACCCACAATATACTGGCAGAGTTGAGAGACTTAAAACAGGGTGAGACTTATAAGAGGTGTTACCCCAACATTTCATATTCCTGATATGTGTATGTTGTACCATGCACTTGTGTTAAAAAGTATTATTGTTATTATTATACAGGATTTACATAGCGCCGACAGCTTACACAGCGCTTTAAAACTTGGGGGTAGACAGTACAACTACAATACACTTTAAAACAGTAGGAATCAGAGAGCCCTGCTCATTAGAGCTTACAATCTAAGAGGGAGGGTCAAGAAATACAATAGGTAATAACTGTGGGGGGATGTGCTGATGGAGAAAATAAATGTACAGTTGTTAGGTGGGGGCCACATAGGTTTCTCTGAAGAGATGGGTTTTCATCGATTGTCTGAAAGTGGACAAAGTAGGACATAGTCTGACAGATTGGAGTAGAGCAGGCATGTCCATGTCCTGTGGGCCAATTGCGACCCGCATTCTGGTTTCGAACAGCCCGTCTGGTGATTTGGACATGTATATCTTTTGTGGCCCCCAATGAATCCCCGAGTGCCGGGGGCCACAAAAGTTATACATGCTGGGTGCTTTGGAGGGGACAGGGAGGAGGCGGGACGAGTGCCATACATACAGGGAGAATTTCCCGTTTGCAGCCTCTGTAATAGGATGTTCCATCCTCTGTGCTGCCATTGGACAACTGTTCTGTCCATCATAGGAGGCGAGACTTTGTATTAAAAAGGCCGCTGAGAAAACAGATTCTCCTGTATGTAATCTGTTGGCGCTCGTCCCGCCCCCTCCCTGTCCCCTCCGAGGTTGCAGATAGGCATCAATAAGGCTAACCTGATGGCAATGGTAAGGCTGCATTCATGGCAATGGGAGTGCTGCATTCCTGGCAATGGTAAGGCATGGCAATGGTAAGGCTGCATTCATGGCAATGGTGGGGCTGAATTCATGGCAGCGGTGGGGCTGCATTCATGGCAACAGTGGGTCTGCATTCATGGCAACGGTGGGTCTGCATTCATAGCAATGGTGGGTCTCCATTCATGGCAACGGTGGGTCTGCATTCATGGCAACGGTGGGTCTGCATTCATGGCAACGGTGGGTCTGCATTCATGGCAACGGTGGGTCTGCATTCATGGCAACGGTGGGTCTGCATTCATGGCAATAGTGGGTCTCCATTCATGGCAACAGTGGGTCTGCATTCATGGCAACAGTGGGTCTGCATTCATGGCAACGGTGGGTCTGCATTCATGGCAACGGTGGGTCTGCATTCATGATGACATATTTCCTGTTTGCGGTCCATGCTGGTTGTTGTCCCCTCCCGCTGATGTCATTTCCGGGATTCATTCTCCATGCTGACTCAGACGACGTGATTGCTTCACCAGTGTTCCCAGAGCCTGGGGTGTTCACCTGCTGGTTATCCTGGAAACTTCTGCTGCTGCATATCATTATCCCTGGAAAGCTGTGATACACTGGGACCTCCTGATGCCGGATCACCTGCTTCATACATCCATGTTATGCCTCTTCTTATCCTTGATTCTGTAAGTGTTTTTAATCTTGTTTGGGGATATTAAAAGTTTTAATTCTGCATGTAGAGGCGCCTTTTTTTCTTTTATTTGTCTTCTATTAGAGATTGCTTCCCTCTTTGAGTGCAGCCCTAAGTGTTTGAAGACCGCTTCATCCATCCAATAAAGACACTAACTGCCTGGTCCTGACATTCTGAGTGCCCTTGACATACGTTTTATTTGCATTCATGGCAATAGTGGGTCTCCATTCATGGCAACAGTGGGTCTGCATTCATGACAATGGTGGGTCTGTATTCATGGCAACAGTGGGTCTGCATTCATGGCAACAGTGGAGCTGCATTCATGGCAACGGCGGGTCTGCAGTCATGGCAATGGTGTGGTTGCATTCATGGCAATGGTGGGGTTGCATTCATGGCAACGGTGGGGCTGCATTCATGGCAACGGTGGGGCTGCATTCATGGCAACGGTGGGGCTGCATTCATGGCAACGGTGGGGCTGCATTCATGGCAACGGTGGGGCTGCATTCATGGCAACGGTGGGGCTGCATTCATGGCAACAATGGGGCTGCATTCATGGCAACGGTGAGGCTGCATTCATGGCAGTGGTGGAGCTGCAGATGGGCACTAATTAGGCTGTATTGATGGGCACTGGCCCCTATTTGCCTTCATAGTTCTTTATTTAAAATTAAAAGTTTTTTCCTGAAACTTCCCTCCTAAAGTGAAGGTGTGTGTTAAATACGGTATAGCCAAATAACACGCCCGAGCTCTCTTCACCACACACAGCCACAAAGGCTAGAGAATTCTTGTTGGGCAGTGTATTAGTGCTCGGACGAACACACTTAGAAAGGCAAAATGGTCAGACCTTACGCACGTTCACTTCATCAAATCTGGCCCTCTTTCAAAAAAGTTTGGACACCCCTACAGTAGAGCATTCCAGAGGATGGGAGAGGCTCGGGAGAAGACCTGGAGGCAAGCATGGGATGAGGTGACAAGGGAGCTAGAGAGCAGGAGGTCTTGGGAGAAACGAAGAGAACAATTTGGTTGGTATTTTGAAACCAGGTTAGTGATGTAGCTGGGGGCCAATTGGATGGGTTTGTAAGTTATGGTAAGTATCTTGAATTAAATTCTTTGGCTGGGTGGCAGCCAATGGAGGGACTGGCAAAGAGGGCTAGCAAATGCCGAGCAGTTTGTAAGGTGGATGAGCCTGGCAGTAGCGTTCATGATGGACTGAAGGGGGATAGCCTATTTAAAGGTAAGCCAATGAGGAGGGAGTTGCAGTAGTCGAGACGAGAGATGACTAAGGAGTGGATTAAAAGCTTTATGGTGTCGTTGGTTAGGAAGGGGCATATCTTGGAGATGTTGTGGAGGTTGAGGCCGCAAGCTTTGAACAGTGACTGGATGTGGGGCCGAAAGGATAGTTCAGAGTCCAGGATTACACCTAGGACCTTGGCATGCGAGGACGGGTTGATAGTTGGGCCGTTGATTTTAACAGAAATCAGGGGACGAGGAACGTGGGGAAGGAAATATCATGAGCACAGTTTTGGATAGGTTGAGTTTTAGATATTGAGGTGACATCCAGGCTGATATGTCTGTTAGTATCCTATTTTTATTGCATTGCTTCCTTTGTGTGAAATTCCTTGTGTTCTTGACAGACCCAATGAACACCCACCCCCCCCCCCCATTTCCTATTTCACACTGACCACGCTAGGCATAAGAGCACATCTATTTCAGTGTAATCTGGTTCTTGCTGTGCTGGGAGCCTGCTTGTGTCAGGGCTGGGCTCAGCCCTTCCTTCTCTGAGCTGGCTGCTAAGCTGTCGGCTAATTGCCAGCTACCATCTCTCTTCACAGTTACCCAGTTGTTGTTGATTCTGCTCGTCAGTCCTGCCTACTTAAAGCCGTCCAGCTCACTTGATCTCTGCCTTCGCCTTGGTCACATCACAAGAAACCATCTCCTGCATTCCTGTTTAAAGACAGGCTTTGCTGACATCCCTTCTGGCTCCTTATCCTGCTTGCTGTTCCTCTACTTGGATCCCTGACTTCTGGCCTGGCTGATTACCCGATCTGGTTACTGAACTCTGGCTTGGCTGACTACCTGATCCAGTTACTGGACTCTGGCTATGCTTTGACTACACTTACTCTATTTACCTTTTTATTTTTATTAATAAACAAGTGTGATTTTACTGTACTTCTGTCTCGGTCTGGTTCATGGTTTCTGACAGTAGGCAAAGGCCATGAATTCAGAAGATACAATCAATCCACTTGTTGGTAATATTTTTTCCAGATTGGATGAGCAAGATCACCACATGGATCAGTTTGCCATGGCGTTACAAACGCTCCTGAGTCGCACGGCTTACCTGAAATCCCCCACTGTGGCTGCTCTAGTACAACCTAAATTGCAGGCCATCCCTGCTGCTGTGCCAGGCTCTGTGCAGGCACCCGCCTTGAGTATTACCTCTATAAGAGGCATGTCTGGTTCCACCCCGCTTCCTCAGCGATTTGGGGGCGATCCAGTTTAATGCAGAGGGTTTCTCTGGTTTCTATAGTTTGAGATGCTGCCCCAAGCATTTCCCACAGACAGAAGCAAAATAGGGTTTGTGATATCTTTGCTTTCTGAGAGAGCCTTGGCCTGGGCTAACCCTCTATGGGAGACGCAAAAACCTGTTGTCTTGAGTTACCCTGAGTTTTGTGGCCTCCTTTAAAAAGGTATTTGACGTTTCCGCACGCTCCGCTTCTGCTGCCAAGTGCCTCATGTCCATCAAACAGAGTATGAGAACTGTTGCCGACTACGCCATTGAGTTCCGTACTCTGGCAGCAGAGGTTGCTTGGAACAATGAGGCCCTCATGGCTGCTTTTTCTTCTGGTCTCTCGGGTTCCATCAAGGATGAGATAGCAGCCTGAGATATACCCACTGAGCTGGAGAGCTTGATCTCGTTTGCCAGCCTCATTGACTCCAGACTCAGAGAAAGAGTTCCTTTTAAGGAGCGCTTGCGGAAGCCTCCTGTACGTTTGCCTCCAAGCTTTGCAGTCCCACCCGTGCCTCCCTCACCTCCCAAGCCTCCTGGTACCGAGTCGGTCAGTGAAGATGAACCCATGCACTTGGGCTTCACGCGTCTCTCTGCGGATGAGAGAGCCTTTAGGAGGAGGGAGAGATTGTGCCTTTATTGTGGCCAGGCAGGTCAATTTTTGAAGTCTTATCCTACCCGTCCTGAGAACACCCGAACCTTGAGGTCCTGTCATGGACAGACCTTAGGTGATGTTGTGTCGTCTCCAGTTATCCAGAAGGATACGCCCCTGGTTTCGGTCACCCTTTCTTGGGCTAAGTCATCTATCGAGATACAGGCTCTAATCAACTCTGGGGCTGCAGGCCTGTTCTTTGATGCTGCCTTTGTATCAAAGCAATCAATTCCACTGCAGCTGCCTGACACTCCACTTGCCATTGAGGCTCTTGACGGGAGACCTCTACAGCCTGCCCATGTGACTCATGAGACGGTTCCGTTGTCCATGGCCATAGGGGCTCTTCACTATGAGATAATCCAATTCCAAGTGATTTCCTCTCCTAAATTTCCGCTGGTTATTGGTTATCCTTGGTTACAGAGGCACAACCCCTCTTTTGATTGGCTCTGTGCTGAGGTTCTCTCCTGGTCACCACAATGCAGTGAAACATGCTTCCGGAAGGTAGTCAAGGTCCTGTGTACCTCTTCAGTCTCCTTCCTGCCAGAGGAGTACCGTGATTTTAGCGATGTCTTTGACAAAAGTCAAGCCGGTAGTTTGCTTCCACACCGGCCGTATGATTGCGCAATTGACCTTTAACGTGGTGCCACTCCCCCTTGTGGCCAGGTTTACCCCTTGTTGGTCTTGGAGGATAAAGCCATGGAGGAGTATGTTGCAGATGCACTTTCTCTGGGTTTCATCCGCAAATCCTCGTCTCCTGCTGGTGCTGGTTTCTTCTTTGTGAAGAAGAAGAGCAGTGAACAGAGACCTACCCAATCCCGTTGATTACAGAGTTATTTGACCGCCTCAAGGGAGCAACGGTTTTCACTAAGCTTGATCTGAGAGGGGCTTACAATCTTGTGAGGATTAAGGAGGGCGACGAGTGGAAAACTGCGTTTAATATCAGAACAGGCCATTATGAGTATTTCGTAATGCCTTTTGGCCCTTGTAATGCCCCCGCAGTTTTCCAGGAATTTATTAACGATGTCCTCTGAAATTTGTTGCAGTTATGTGTGGTGGTTTATCTCAATGATATCCTCATATTTCCAAGTCCCTGGAGAGCCACCACACAGATGTCTGTCATGTGCTTCAGAAATTAAGAGAGAACAATCTCTATTGTAAACTGGAGAAGTGTGAGTTCCATCGGGAACAGGTTAAATTCCTGGGCCATGTCATTTCCACTGCTGGTTTTTCGATGGATCCAGTGAAACTTTCGGCAGTCCTACAGTGGCCTCGACCCATGGGGTTACGTCCTCTGCAGCGTTTCCTGGGTTCTACCAACTATTATCGGAAGTTTATTCATAACTTCTCATCTCTGGTCAAGCCCCTGACCGATATGACCAGAAGGAACGGTAAACCCACAGAGTTGGTCTTCGGAGTCCATTATGGCCTTTGAAAGTCTCAAGGCTGTCTTTGTTTCTGCTCCTATGTTGGCACATTCTGATCCTACGTTACCTTTTATACTTGAGGTTGATGCTTCTGAGACTGGTGTTGGTGCCCTTCTGTCTCAACGTCCTACCTCTGAGAGTGCTATGCATCCTTGTGGCTACTTTTCCAAGAAATTGTCACCTGCCGAGTGCAATTACGAGATTGGTGACAGAGAGCTGTTGGCAATCATTTTAGCCCTGAAAGAATGGAGACATCTCCTCGAAGGTACCACTGTGCCGGTTCTCATTCTTACTGACCATAAGAATCTCACATTCTTGTCTGAGGCTAAACGCCTCTCTCCCAGAAGGGCATGATGGGCTCTTTTCTTGTCAAGTTTCAATTACATTGTCTCATTCTTACCTGGTACTAAGAATGTAAGGGCTGACGCCTTGTCACAACAATTTTCCTCCACTTCCAAGTTGGAGTCGGTTCCGGTTCCTATGATTCCTCCTGATCGTATTCTGGCTACGGTTCGCACCAGTCTTACTTCTCCTTTGGGTGACAAAATTCTTGCTGCTCAGGTCGATGTTCCTCCTGAGAAACCTTGTGACCACTGCTTTGTCCCAGAATGTCTCTGTACTGCCTTGCTCCAGACTTACCATTCTCCCAAGACAGCTGGCCACCCTGGTAAGAATCAACTCGTTTGGGCCATTTCCCAACAATTCTGGTGGCCCAGTCTACGTGCTGATGTAACTGCCTACGTAGCTGCCTGTTCCGTGCGTGCTCAGAGTAAGACTCCACGACACCTTCCAGTGGGCCTCCTACAACCCATACCCAATGGAGAGAGGCCCTGGATCCACCTGTCTTTTTCAAAATTGTATTTTTATTGGGTTATAAAAGGGCAAATATAAACTTGTTAAATAATGCACAATGCACTAATAAAGAAAACATAATGATAACAGAAAAAAAGAAATAGTAAATACAGATAAACAGTGTCCAAAGATACAGAGCACAGGGGTAATCTGTATAGCGTATCAGAAATATATAAAATAAGCAACTCATAGGTAAATAATAGAATTCAGAATCAGAGAGCAGTCATAAAGATAAAAAGACAAAGGTTTTTATGGAGGGTATATAATAAGTAACATAAAATCCCTGAAGGCACCAATTGATATATACAGAGATGGGAGGGGGAGAAGGGACTATGATCCAAAAAATAGTGTAATGTTAATACAATTTAAGATGTGACAGTTGGCATAGGGGTCCCATATTCCGATAGATCCCAAGGTTCCCAAACACTATCAAACTGGGAGATGGAATCGTGTACAGAGGCCGTTAAAAATTACATCCTCCGAATCTCAGCCACCAGGTGGAGGAATCTGGATCACGGAGGAGGTGTGTTGGACAGCCAGCACAATGGAATAAGCCTTTTGGCAGCTAACAAAATATAAGAGATTAACCGATTTGACTTTTTTGGTTAAGCCTGAAAAAGGAAGACCCAACAGATAATTAAAGGGATCCAGCGGAAGGGACACATCCACCACCTTCTGTATGAGTAGCCTCACATCATGCCAAAAAGGTTGAATCAGAGGACACTGCCAGAAAATATGAAATAGTGAACTTGTGTCAGTTCCACAACGTCAGCAGCGCGGCGAAACCGAGGAATCATATTTGTGAATGACATCAGGAGTTTTGTAACAAAACATGAGGATCTTAATGGACGTCTCCCTTTGGGTTTCACATTTGGAGGACTTAAAATTAGAGGACCAAATCCTATCCCATACCTGGACCGTGATAGGCCGGCCCAATAAATGGGACCAACTTTTCATATAGTGGTGTGTGGTCTCAGTAAGAGGGATCGACTCATGGGGGATACGCTGGATAGAGGATATTAAATGTAATTGATGGGGGCCCTGAGCGCATAAATATTCAAAGGTGGTTGGTTTATCAAGAGTCAGGGTTGGAGATATGGAGTGAAAGAGATGTCTAACCTGTAAATAAAAATAAAAAAGGTGGGAGGGTATATCAAATTTCTCACATAGAGTTTCAAAAGTATGTAATCTCCGCGTGATAGGATGAACCAAATTCCGTAGCTGAAATAGAGGGGCGTTAAGCCATGGGAATACCCTACCCAGGGACATACTGTCTGGTATAATTGGGTTAAACAGCACATTCACAAGGGGAGGGCAGGGTGAGGCAAGAGAATAGCTTTTGAGACATTTAGGCCAAATGGTTAGGGTAAAGGTCATTGGGGCAGTGCACTGACGTTTAAAAATGGGATCCAGGGATGGGAGGGTGCCCCAAACTAAAGAGCATGTGTTAACCGGATACAACACTCCCTTTTCAATGGCAGTCCATTGATTTGGTGCGTGTAAAGAGGACCATGAAGCAATCGCCCTCAAATGTGTGGCGTAATAATACTTAGTAATGTCCGGGGCTCCCAAACCCCCCTGGATTTTAGGGAAAATACCACCGAACTCGCCACGCGGTGGGCCCTACTGCCTCATATGCATCTCCGTAGTCTTCTTCCACTTGGGCACAAGTCCAGGAGGCTTTGCATCATGCTAATGATAAGTACAGACTCCATGCTGACCGCAGATGCCTGCCTGCGCCTTCCTACCAGGTTGGGGACAGGGTCTGGCTGTCATCTCGCAACCTCCAACTTCGTGTTCCCTCACTGAAGTTCGCACCTCGGTTTATTGGGCCTTTCCATATCCTTCGCAGGATTAACCCAGTGGCTTAAGCGTTGGACCTTCCTCCTAGTATGCGCATCTCAAATGTGTTTCATGTCTCCTTATTGAAACCTTTGGTCTGCAACCGCTTTACCACCTCATTGCCATGTCCTCACCCTATACAGGTTGAGAACCATGAGGAGTATGAAGTACAATCCATTGTTGACTCCCGTAGGTTCCGTGGGCGCATACAGTACCTGCTGCATTGGAAGGGGTACGGTCCGGAGGAACGCTCTTGGGTCAGATGTACATGCCCCTGTCCTCCTCTATTATTTCCATAGATGTTTTCCCCTCAAGCCCGGAGGTCCTCCGAGGGGGAGGGGTCGTTGAGGAGGGGATACTGTCAGGGCTGGGCTCAGCCCTTCCTTCTGTGAGCTGGGCACTCAGCTGTCGGTCAATTGCCAGCTCCATCTCTCTCCACAGTTACCCAGATGTTGTTGATTCTGCTCGTCAGTCCTGTCTACTTAAAGCCGTCCAGCTCACTTGATCTCTGCCTTCGTCTTGGTCACATCACAAGAAATCATCTCCTGCATTCCTGTTTAAAGACTGGCTTTGCTGATATTCCTTCTGGCTCCTTATCCTGCTTGCTGTTCCTCTACTTGGATCCCTGACTTCTGGCCTGGCTGATTACCCGATCTGGTTACTGAACTCTGGCTTGGCTGATTACCCGATCTGGTTACTGAACTCTGGCTTGGCTGATTACCCGATCTGGTTACTGAACTCTTGCTTGGCTGACTACCCGATCCGGTTATTGGGCTCTGGCTATGCTTTGACTACGCTTACTCTATTTACCTTTTTATTTTTATTAATAAACAAGTGTGATTTTACTGTACTTCTGTCGCGGTCTGGTTCATGGTTTCTGACAGTTTGTCCTTCAATGATCAGACTTGTGCTGACATGCCCCCCTGTACAGCCATTAAAGGGGTTGTAAACCCTCGCCGTTTTTCACCTTAATGCATTCTATGCATTAAGGTGAAAAACCTCCTGTGCTGCAGCAGCGCCCCCGAGCCCCCCTAATACTTACCTGAGCCCTGTAATTCCCATGACGAGAATGAGCACACCAGCTGTGGGCGGTGTCTCGTGTCCTGATTGGATAGATTGATAGCAGTGCAGCCATTGGCTCGCTCTGCTGTCAATCAAATCCAATGTCCTGCTGTCTATGTCTACGGACGCAGGAGCAGGACACGGGAGCGCACCCGCATGGGTGTCCACGAATTAGAGCGCTTCTCCGAGGGGGCACTTGAGAAAAGGAGGAACAGGAGTGCCATGGAGGGACCCCAGAAGAGTGGGATCGGGGCCACCCTGTGCAAAACCAACTGCACAGCGGAGGTAAGTATGACATGTTTGTTTTTTTTTTTTTAAACTAACCTTCCAGCGTTCTTTATACTGTACTGTACTCATAGGCGTGCGCAGCCTATTGGATTAGGGTGTGCACCCCAAAACTCAAACACACGTTTTATATATATATATATATATATATATATATATATATATATATATATACACACATATACATATACATATACATATACACACATACTTACTTTTTTTGCTGATAAGTCAACCAGGGAGGGTTCATATTGAGTTGCCTTTTTATTTTTGCTCCATCGTGTGTCTAGCTGCCAGTGCCTGCCCTGCTCAGTGCTGTCTCTCACTGCTCACGTCACCTCACTGAGCAGTGTTGCCAACCTACCAGATTGAAATTTACTGGCACAACACCCAAAATTTACTGGCACAGGCAAATTTTTACTGGCATTTTACAAAATTACAGTTTTAAGTGCACATTTCAGTATTTAGGCTACAAACAAGTACACAAATACAAATAGCAAAAAGTGCAAATAGCAATGCGATTTAAGGTACATATTTACCTTACCTTATACATTCTGTTATTTTCGATATAATAGTCCATCGGTTTCTGTTCCCCATCACCTCCTGCCCCCACCACCATCACCTCCTGCCAGCTCTTGTCACCACTACCTCTTGCCCCCCATCATCCCCTGCCCCCATTACCTCCTGCCAGCTCTTGCCACCATCACCTCCTGCACCCACCGCCACCACCAGCTCCTGCCACCACCATCACCTCCTGTCAGCTCTTGCCACCATCACCTCCTGTCAGCTCTTGCCACCATTACCTCCTGCCCCAAACACCATAGCCACCTCCTGCCACAAACACCTCCTGCCACAATAAGCTCCTGTCAGCTCTTGCCACCACCACCCCCTGCCCCAAATACCTCCTGTCCCAAACACCACCATCACCATTCACCATCACCTCCTGCCACCACCAGCTCCTGCCCCAAACACCACCACCACCTCCTGCACTCACCACCACCTTCTGCCACAATCACCTCCTGCCACCACCAGCTCCTGCCCCAATCAACTCCTGTCAGCTCTTGCCACCACTACCTCCTGCCCCACCACCTTCTGCCACAAACACCACCACCACCTCCTGTACCCACCACCACCACCTTCTGCCACAATCACCTCCAGCTACCACCAGCTCCTGCCATCACCAGCTCCTGCCCCAAATACCACCTCCTGCCACAATCAGCTCCTGTCAGCTTTTGCCACCATCACCTCCTGCCCCACCACCACCTTCTTCTGCCACCACCAGCTCCTTCTGCGACCACCTCCACCACCATCACCCCCTGTCACCACCACCTCCTTCCCCAAACACCTCCTGGCCCAAAACACCACCACCACCTGCCACCACCAGCTTCTGCCCCAAACACCATCACCTCCTGCCCCACCACCTCCTGCCCCAAACACCACCACCACCTCCTGCACCCACCACCGCCACCACCAGCTCCTGCCCCAAACACCACCACCACCTCCTGCACCCACCACCACCACCACCTTCTGCCACAATCACCTCCTGCCCCAAACAGCTCCTGTCAGCTTTTGCCACCATCACCTCCTTCTGCCACCACCAGCTCCTTCTGCGACCACCTCCACCACCATCACCCCCTGTCACCACCACCTCCTTCCCCAAACACCTCCTGGCCCAAACACCACCACCTGCCACCACCAGCTTCTGCCCCAAACACCATCACCTCCTGCCCCACTACCTCCTGCCCCAAATACCTCCTGCCCCCACCACCACCAGCCACCATCACCTCCTGCCCCAAACACCACCACCACCTCCTGCACCCACCAGCTCTTGCCATCACCAGCTCCTGCCCCAAATACCACCTCCTGCCACAATCGACTCCTGTCAGCTTTTGCCACCATCACCTCCTGCCCCACCACCAGCTCCTTCTGCGACCACCATCACCCCCTGTCGCCACCACCTCCTTCCCCAAACACCTCCTGGCCCAAACACCACCACCACCTGCCACCACCAGCTTCTGCCCCAAACACCATCACCTCCTGCCCCACTACCTCCTGCCCCAAATACCACCACCTCCTGCACCCACCACCACCAGCCACCATCACCTCCTGCCCCAAACACCACCACCACCTCCTGCACCCACCACCACCACCTTCTGCCACAATCACCTCCTGCCCCAAACACCTCCTGCCACAATCAGCTCCTGTCAGCTCTTGCCACCACTACCTCCTGCCACCACCACCCCCTGCCCCAAACACCACCACCACCTCCTGCACCCACCACCTTCTGCCACCACCAGCTCCTGCCATCACCAGCTCCTGCCCCAAATACCACCTCCTGCACCCACCACCTCCTGCCACAATCAGCTCCTGTCAGCTCTTGCCACCATCACCTCCTGCCCCATCAACCACCTCAATCTGCCACCACCAGCTCCTTCTGCCACCACCTCCACCACCATCACCTCCTGTCACCACCACCTCCTTCCCCAAACACCTCCTGCCCCAAACACCATCACCTCCTGCCACCACCAGCTCCTGCCACAATAACCTCCTGCCTTTATTACCTTACCAAGGAAGTCTGAGAATGCAGGCTTGCCCTGAGCTGGTCTGCTTGTGCTGCGGATGTTGCCTGGGCAGCTGCTGTGCTGGGCTGTGCTATCACTGAGTTGTCTGACAGGCATGGCTCCTCCATTCCGCCTGCTCAGCTCCTGCTTCATGGTGACTATTTTTAAAGGCTGGCACGCCGAGCGGGATGCGCCGTGACATCACTCGCATCGCCGCCAGTAGCACGCTGCACAGCCTCTGTCAAATCCGCCCCCCAGAAGGTCCCGCTGGCCGAATACAGGATCGGATTAGGATCAGCTTGGGAGTTGGGCAGCTCGCCGGAACTGTGCATGCGCAGTTCATAGCCGACCAGGTCACGGCTGTTTTTACGGGCACCTTTGCCTGGACCAATGAGAGCTCAGCACAGGGATTAAGGTGTGCCTGGGCACACCCGGCACACCCCGTGGGCACGCCTATGCCGATCGTGTCTATATTCCTTTGGTCCCTGAAACTTGTTTCAAAGAGGCATTAGTTTGTGAAGTCTCCCCTCTTGGTTTTCATTTGTCAGCTTCAATTAAGGAGAGAATCTGGAGAGGGGATTAAATTGACCTTCTTTCTCTCCTTCCTTCGTTTAAAGAAAATCGTTTAGATAAACGGGACTCTGATAAGTTTGATGATGAAAAACGCAAACACGTGCCTCGTTCTTTCAACAACTGGCTTCAGGCGTTTTGTATATATGCTAGTGTCATGGGCAAAAAAAGCCCAGAATTATGTTGTGGAATGTTTCAACACGTGGACATCATTCTCGAGGCATTTAAAAATTTTTCGGGTTTGGCTTGGTTTTATTACGATGAGTCATTCCGTCAGAAGTTGGCGATTCATAAAAGTCTAAAGTGGGGTTCTAAAGATGTAGGCTTATGGCTGAATCTGATTCCAAGAAAACCTTTGCCGCCCCCGCTCCTTTCACAACAAGCGCCTTTTAAAAAGGGCTTGTGTTTTGGTTTTAATGAGGGGCAATGTAAATGGCCTAACTCTTTTCGCTATAGGCTTGAATGTGCTACATGCGCGGGTTCTCATCCCGCTAATCGCTGTTTCAAAAAACCGGCTGTTCCTTCGCATTCTAGGGATAATTTTCGTGAAACTAGTCGAAATGTTGCCGTTTCCAGTAATTTGGCCAGATCATCCGAGAGCGGGTCTCATCCTTGATGGCTTTTCTAATGGTTTTCGACAATCTCCCTTCAGTTCGTCGATTTCCGGATGTAGTGGCTGACAAAATTTCTAAAGAACTTACTGAAGGTAGAGTTGCTGGCCCCTTTCTTTCGTCACCTTTTTCGGATTTTAGGGTTTAGCCTCTGGGTTTGATACATTAAAAAGACAAAAATAGTTTTTGTTTAATACACCACCTATCATTCCCTGTTGGTTCTTCTCTTAACGATTGTATCGACCCTTTTGAGAGTTCCGTTTCTTATGCATCATTTGATGATGCCCTTTCGAAAATCCGTGTAATTGATCAATCTGCTTTACTTGCTAAGGCTGACATTAAATCCGCTTTCCATTTATTGCCTATTCATCCTACGGCTTTCAGCTCCCTAGGTTTTTATTTTAATGAAGCTTATTATTTCGATAAATGCCTTCCTATGGGCTGCTCATTATCCTGTAAATATTTTGAGGCCTTTGCTTGCTTTCTCGAATGGACAGTCGCCTTTCTATCTGGTTCGAATAGCTTGTTACATTACTTGGATGATTTTTTGTTTATAGGTCCAGCCAATTCTTCTCATTGTCTGTATTTGTTTAGTGAATTCCGTGTCATCTGTAGGCGTTTTGGCGTTCCACTTGCCAAAGAAAAATCTGTTTGGCCTACTACCAGTCTCGAGTTTTTGGGCATTACCATAGATACTTCGCTGATGGAATGTCGTCTCCCTTCTGCTAAAGTTACTCGATTGCGTGATTTGGTTTCTTTTGTCATTTCGCGACCTAAGGTTACAGCGAGCGCGCGGCATGTGAGGAAGGAAAGCTCTGAGCTCCGTTCACAGACCTACGATCCTGTGCTGATCCTGGAGCAGAGGCACCCCAATTCTGTGCAGACTCTAAGGGGATGTGTGCAGGGACCCCTCGGGAACCTTCGGGGATGGTAAAATACGGCCCCCCCTGGCCCAAAACGGCAGGAGAAAGACTGGCGCGATATGCCTGGGGATCTCAAAATGGCGCCGGCTCACAGGAGGAGGAGGAATGGCCGCCGCTGCAGAGGACTGAGGAGAGCCCACATCAGCCGCCTTCCACACTGGTCAGGGTGAGTCCTAAACCCCAGAGAGGTGGAACACTGAGAAGGGGGAGATCCTTAGACAGGCTGCAGGATGTCAGGGGCAGACCAGCAATGGAAGTGGAGAGGGAGGAGGAACCGTCCCTGGCTCAGATTATGGATGCAATACAGGGCTGCCAAACTAAACTGATTGATCATTTTGAGGGCCTCAAGATGGAATTTTCCTTTCTAAAGCATGATATGCAGAAACTCAGGGAAAAAGCGCAAGTTTCAGACCGTCGCATTGCCTCTCTAGAAGATGTTGTCAGGCCGTTAGATACAGCTGCGCAGGTGACAAAAAAGACCCTGTCTGAGCACACTTTAAAGATGGCCGACATGGAAGACCGCATGAGAAGGAACATAAGATTGGTGGGGTTTCCTGAAGGTGCGGAGGGGAGGCGAGTTGAAGAATTTCTAGAGCACTGGCTGACTGATCACATGGAACCTGACACTTTTACGAAGCTATTCGCCATTGAAAGGGCACACCGTGTTCCAGGCCGGGCGCCACCGAAGGGAGCCCCTCCCAGGTCCATGAAAGCGAAGGTACTCCACTTTCGTGACCGTGAGAATATACTGCGTGCAGCCAGGACTGGCCCTGAACTATCGTTTGATGGCTATCGAATATCGATCTATCCTGACTTCTCTGCGGCCACACAGAAGCAAAGGGCCTCTTTTCAGCCTGTAAAGAAGAGATTGAGAGACCTCAATCTGATCTACAGTATGCTGTATCCTGCTAAACTGCGCGTAGTAGAAAATGGAAAAACATTTTTTTACAAGCCCCGTTGAAGCTTCAGAGTGGCTAGATACACGTGGAAATCGCAGGGGTAAATCCGCCTCTCGTTCACCGTGATCCCCCAGCCAGAGAGAACAGGGGGTGACAGGCAAGATGTGTTAGGGATGACATTTCTCTTTACCTTTCTGGATTACCCTACCACTGATGTGACTAATTCTGTTTTTTTTCGGTCTTCTTACTTTTATTTTCCATTTGATGCGTTTGAGCCTTCTGGGAAAGCCCTGTGGTTGATTGAAGTTCATCTGTCTGAATAACTATTCTACCAGCTCTCCTGTCAGGCAGCCCTTGATATGAAGATACCACCATGGAGAACTTTTGCTATTGAACCACTTGATGCTGCCTTGTGCCTCTGGTTTGATGATGAGTCTGTGAACTGCTCTAAAGGAAGATATATTGGACACAGAAAGAGTTTGTTTTCCTATCCGGATAACAGGAAAGTGTGTTTTTTAATCCTATTCTATTTTTTTCTCTCTCCCCTTTTTTTTGCAAGGGGAACTGTTTTTTTGCTCAAGAGCTCTGGTAAAGGAACTGGTTATATGCGACAGTTTTAAGTCGCATCTCTGCTGCCTATTTTTTGACTCAGGTTATGGGAAAAAAGTGCCTAGCAGGTTGGGGCTGGGTGCAGGGAGGGGTATTTGTTTATTGGGGAAGTGATGTTTACATTTGTCTGGGATGATCTGCATTCCGTGCATTTAGTCATGCATACTGTGATCTGTATTTGTGGGAGGAGAGGTCTGGAACCCTGCTGTCTTCGCCGTGTCCTCTATTTCAGAAGGGGAATGACCCCCAATTTTTTTTCTATCTCACTTACATTATGGAGGAAAAGCTTAACATTTTGGCCTGGAATGTCAGAGGCCTAAATGCAAAATTTAAACGTTCGCTAGTATTTGACTATATTAAAAAGTACAAACCCCATATAATATTATTCCAGGAAACACATCTTCAGGGCTCCAGGCTTCTTTCTCTTAAGAGGGCTCACATAGCTGGAGCTTATCATGCCAGTTACTCCTCATATGCGAGGGGGGTGTCCACTTTAGTAACTAAAGCTCTCCCCATAACTATACAAGCTGTTCGCACTGACATTAAGGGGAGATATGTTATTCTGGTGTTAAAGGTGATGAATACATTGCTAACAATTGTAAATGTTTATGTTCCTCCTCCCTTTTCGGTAACTCATCTAGATGATATGATGCAGGCCACTTATGAGGTGGCAGAAGGGAAAATATTTATTTTGGGGGATTTTAATTCTGTGGCTGTACCAATTTTGGATAGATTGGGGGGTAAAGCTGATGCACCAACTCCCCTTGCAGGGTGGATGTCTACTCATGGGCTGAAAGATATCTGGCGGTTCCATCATCCTGAGGTGAGGGAGTACTCCTGCTATTCGGAATCGCACAAAACTCTTTCCAGAATAGACACTATCCTGTCGGAGGGGGAGGGAATTAGTATGGTCAACAAGGTCTCCTATCTACCCAGAGCAATATCTGACCACTCTCCGATGTTATTGGAACTTAATTTAGGACCGAAACCGGGTATACGCCTCTGGAGGATGGAAGCGAGTTGGCTTCAGGAGGAGTATATAATAATTAAGTGCTCGGAAGCCATTAAACAGTTCTGGGTAGAAAATGGTAGTTTCGGAACTCCTCCTCTTCAGTGGGAGGCCTTTAAGGCCACACTAAGGGGAGTGTTTATAGCGGAGGTCCACGGGTTTAAGAAGCAATTAGCTTCCACCATACAGAGTAAGGAAACTGAGGTGACCTCTGCAGAGGCGGAATATATTAGGGACCCCACTAGTGAGAGGTTGCTGACTTCACGCATGAGAACCAGGGAGTACAAGACGCTCCTTACGGAACGTACCACAAAACTTTGCCTGGCTCAACGCAGGCGTCTATTTGAATTTGGCGACAAGAATGGCAGGCTTCTGGCATACTTGGCGCGTCCGGATTATGTGCCGGTATATATTAAGTCAATTTATGATAATTGCAGGCTGGACATATGGGATTCGGCCGACATTTTAAAAATCTTTGTCCAATTCTATACTGAATTATACAAATCTTGTACTCCTCGGGGGACAGCGGATTTGCTGACTTACATAAATGACATTGATCTCCCTAAGCTGACCATGGAAGATAGAAACACACTGGAAACTGATATTACAGTGGAGGAGGTGGAGAAGGCAATTGCCTCCTTCCCGCCAAGGAAATCCCCGGGTTTGGATGGTCTCCCGTCTGAGTGGTATTACACCTTTAGGTATGGATTAGCCCCTCGGTTACTAAAGGTGTTTGATGCGGTGAAATCGGACGGTAGATTACCTCCATCAATGCGAGAGGCCTTGGTGGTCCTGATCCCCAAAGGGGGGAAGGATCCCCGAGAATGTGACTCCTACCGGCCGATTTCGTTGATGATTGTTGACACAAAAATTCTGGCCAAAGTTCTTGCAAGTAGATTACAAACAGTCATCACGAAACTGGTTGACGCAGATCAAACAGGATTTATACAAGGCCGCTGCGCACAAATGAATATTAGAAGACTCTTCTTAAACCTCCAGGCGACTCACGACAACTCTGGGACTAGAATGGTGGCTTCTTTAGACACAAAGAAGGCCTTTGACTCCGTGGAGTGGCCTTATCTGTTTCACCTCCTGGAGTCATTTGGCTTTGGCCCTATTTTTATTTCATGGGTACGGCTCCTGTATACGGATCCCTTGATTAGACTGAGGATCAATGGCATTATCTCGGATCCTTTCCCAATATTCCGGGGCACTAGGCAGGGGTGTCCCCTTTCGCCCCTCCTATTTGCCCTGGCAATTGAGCCTCTGGCAGTTAAATTAAGATCTACTACGGCTTTAACTGGCTTGAGGATTGGGGAATTTGAGGAAAGAGTGTCACTGTATGCAGATGACATGCTGCTATACTTGCAGGACCCAGGACCCTCACTCTCTACAGCCTTTCAGTTGATACAGGATTTCGGGGATTACTCTGGTTTCCGTATAAATTGGAAGAAATCCTCTCTATTCCCTATTGATAAAGAAGTGGTTGTTCCCTCAGATTGTCCTATCCCATTATCCACCTCTTTCAGGTACTTGGGGGTTGAGGTCCAGCTTCCCATCTCTAGGTATCTGGAGAATAACCTGTCACCCATTGTGGGAAATTTTCGAGAGAAGGTACAGAGATGGAGGAACCCTCCAGAATATACTGTATAGAAAGGGCATTCCGGGGAAGAAGACGGGATCGGTCCTGGCACTTCCTGGGAAAGTATTTCACATATGTTCCCAATGGCGAAAAGATACGCCATTGGCACTGTCCCCGAATAGTCCGCTATGGTACAATGGGTCCCTAGGGGAATTTTTGAAATTACCAGATGGGCAAAAGACCTGGGCGCAATATGGTATTAAGTACCTACATCAGATCTGTCAGAATGATCGACTGGCCACCTTTGATCAATTGAGAGCCCAGTTTAATGTACCCAAGACATGGGCGTATCGGTATATGCAGTTGACACATGCAGCAAGAGCGCAGTTTGGGGGGGACACAATTTTGGTCCAGAATACGGATCTGGAGAAGGCTTTGATAGACCCCGAACCATCTGGGCGAATCTCTAGATACTATGGGGCGGTGGGACCAGGAATAAAGATAATAACAGCTAGAGCCAAGCAGCGATGGGTAGAGGCTGTCCCGGAGTTGTCGGAGGAGCAGTGGCAGGAGGTACTGGATACGTATGTGGTGACTGTTATTTCATGCACAGACAAAATGATTCAGTTTAGGTACCTCCATCAACAATATTATACTCCTGTTAGACTATACAACATGCAAAGAAAAGAAACAGCTCTCTGTCATAAATGCAGGGAGACAGAGGGCACTTTCATACATATGGTCTGGGAGTGCAGGAAAGTAAGGCCACTGTGGTCGCAGGTAACTGAATTTATTTGTGATAAATTCGCCTTACCTAACATTTGCTCACCTTTACGTTGTCTCCTGGGGGTCTTTGACCAGGAAGAGATGAATACATATACTAAGCTATTCCTTAGGATCTTATACTTTGGGGTGCGGAAACTTATTGCCAGACGCTGGATTTATGAAGAACAGCTGACATTAGGAATGTGGATAAAAATAGTTAATGCGGACGTCCTGATGTACAAAATGACATATGAAGCCAGGGGAGCTCCCAAAAAATTTAGGAAGGTTTGGTTTAGATGGGTGGATTCGAAAAACACATTGGATGAGGGAGAGTCATTGAATGATGGACAGTAAGGGCTGCTGGTTTTTATGTTCTCAATTCCATAATGGAGGGGGGAGGGGGGGAGTGGGTTCCCTTTCTCTCTTGCGGAGTTTAGAACATGAGATTTTTCTTGACTAGTGCTGGAGACACCGAATGCGGACATCTCAGGGGGGAAATGAGTTCTGTTTCACTGTTATGGGAGGTTCTCCTCCCCTTTTTTTCTCTTGGAGGGGGGGGTTTCTCCCCCTTCTTTGGTGTTTTTTTTGTAAAAAAATGCACAGTTATATTGCAGAAGTAAAGTAAAAAAAAAAGACGGATATATACATTTGTGATAAATACTGTGATGGGCATGTAATTGTTTATTTATGTCTTGTTGGAAATTGTAATCCCAACCACTGTAATGTCTGTTTATTATGATATGTGCGCAATAAAAACTCTTTTCAAAAAAAAAAAAAAAAAAAAAGTTACAGTTCGTACCTTACAGTCCTTATTGGGGCTTCTCGCTTTTGCTACTAGAATTATACCTATCGGTCGGGTTTTTTCTAAAAGGTTGTACAAAGCATTAGTAGGTTTTAAGTCACCTTTTCACTTTGTTCGGATTACTTCAGACTTAGTTTCTGATTTATTAATTTGGGATGAATTTTTTGTCTTCTTATAATGGCTGTTCTATTTGGCAAAGTCCTTTTTGTGATTCCTCTACTCTTTCATTATTTACTGATGCTTCCGGTTTGGTCGGTTATGGAGGCTATTGGTGCGGCAAGTGGTCTATGGACTTTTGGCCTACTTCATGGGTTGATCGCGGTTTAACTAAAAATGTGGTTCTGCTTGAGATCTTTTCTATTTTAGTCGCTCTTGAACTCTGGGGAGATCGTCTTCGGAATTCCCGTATTCTCTTCCATTCAGACAATAAAGGTGTTGCATTTGCAATAAACTGCTTAACATCTAAATCTTTGCCTGTTTTAGCGGTTTTAAGAAGATTAGTTTTTAAATGTCTTGCATTTAATTTATGGATTAAAGTTAAGTATATTCCAGGCTCCGTTAACAATATTGCTGATTCCTTATCCCGTTTTCAGCTGGATCGATTTCACAGTTTGGCACCGGATGCAGACATTGTGGGTTCTCCATGCCCGGAACATTTGTGGTCGGTGGTTTGTCCTCCGTGACTTCCGCTATCTCCAGTTCTTTGGCTCCTTCCACGTGGGCGTAATACAACGCCGCATGGTCTCTATGGAGCTCCTTTTTACAATCTGCTAATGTTCCTGTTCACTTTTTCTCTGAATGTTTGGTTTTGGCCTTTCTTGATGAGTTGATGAAAAGATCCTATTCTTATCATTTGATTAAAATTTTGGCGGGCGTTTCCTTTTTTAATAATATGCGAGGTCTTCCTCCGTGCTCTCATTTCTTTTTAGTTAAACAAGCCCTTAAAGGGTACCGTAAAACACATTTTAGAGTTGACGACAGAGTACCGAATACTTCTGACA
The DNA here is from genome assembly GCF_042186555.1 of Aquarana catesbeiana. Taxonomy (NCBI): domain Eukaryota; kingdom Metazoa; phylum Chordata; class Amphibia; order Anura; family Ranidae; genus Aquarana; species Aquarana catesbeiana. The sequence continues at coordinate 275,028,960 of NC_133331.1, read as the reverse complement.
TGTTACTTCGTCTGTTGCTTGCCTTGCCCGACATTTGTTATTCGGATTATGAATCCCTTCTTTTGAATGTTTCTTTTTGCCTGTGTTTCCTTGGAGCTTTTCGCATTTCAGAATTACTGCAGTCGAAGTCCTCTTGCAATGGCCTTTTAATTTCTGACGTTTTTATGCATAAAGATTACGTCAGAATCTTGTTGCGCTTCAGCAAAACCGATCAATTAGGGAAGGGTCGCCGGATTGTCATTCACAGAATGGCTGATTTTCCAATATGCATCCTTTCTTTGCTGTCGAAATATTTGCCGTTGCGACCTACCGGTCAAGGCCATTTGTTGTTGCACAGTTCTGGTCTTCCGCTTACGCAATTCCAGTTCAAGGTAATCTTGCGTAAATGTCTTGCCTATGTTGGCTTGGGTCACTTGCATATTACATCACATTCTTTTAGAATCGGAGTGGCTACTGCTGCTTCGCAGTTGGGTTTGTCATCTCAAGCTATCAAAAATATGGGAGGTTGGAAATCTGACTGTTTCAAGTCTTATGTCAGGCCTAATCTATGTTTTTTCTAACTTCCTTTTAGGGCAATACTGCCATGTCTGGATTATAGGACATTCGTTCATCTACTGGGCAGAAAAGAGAGCTTCATTGAGATGCTACGGTCTCAACTTGAGTCTTGACGCCTCAACTTACAAAGTTTCTTGGTTTGGCTACAGAGGCATGTCCTGGTTCGATCTACGTCCTGCTCTTGATAATCTATTTGCCTCTTTGCCTTCTCCATCTATTATTGTTGTTCATCTATCTGGAAATGATTTGGGTTCTTCTAAAACATTGGATTTATTAGCTCAAATTCAAATGGATCTTTTACATGTTCATACTGTTTTACCTTCCACTGTTTTAATTTTCTCTGAAATCATTCCAAGATTGCTATGGTTGACTACTCCTAACTTTTCATACTTAGAGAAGATCCGCAAAAGGGTTAATAGATTAGTTGCAAAATTTATGACGACCATTGATGGACTATCCTTCCGCCATATTGACCTGGAAGGGGGTTCGCCTGGTCTCTATCGTTTTGACCTTGTCCATCTGTCGGAAATAGGTTGTGTAGAATTGGCCGTGGCCCGGGTGGGGTGCCAGGCTCGTGTTAATTAGGCGAGCCTGGCGTATGGGATAGTGGTTTTGTTATTGATTGGTTGGTGCGAGCTTTTAAAGCTGAACCATTTGGTATTTATAATCTATGAATGGTTATAAATGTTATATCGTCAAAGTAAACTGTATTGGCAATTATTATTGGTTATTTATATCGTCATACCAGTAATAAAGGGCCGCGGCCATTCATACCACAGAATAAGTCTATTGGTTTTATTATATTTTAAAGTATAAGTTGAATAATATTTGGCCTCTAATCCCATGAGGGTAGGGGGAACGCAATAGCACCCACTACCTATGGGATTAGGGACAAGACAAATAACAGTTTAAATACATAATTTAAATTTCAGTTAATTTATTGGTTACTTACCAGTCAGCTGACTTTCAAACTTCTAGAATTTTCTACAGTTGATCAGGTGATCCAACGAACCTATAAAAATAAAGAAGAGTTTATAAAAGCATCCAAACCAACGGTTTTCCTCAGAACAACGGCTGCAGCAGAAGAAAAAGGCACCCCTCCCTCCCTTTGTCGCGGTCCTTCCCTTTCCCCTTATTTAATTTTGTTTGTACATTCCTTTGTCATAAGGGATAGTGGTTTTGTTATTGATTGGTTGGTTCGAGCTTTTAAAGCTGAACCATTTGGTATTTATAATCTATGAATGGTTATAAATGTTATATCGTCAAAGTAAACTGTATTGGCAATTATTATTGGTTATTTATATCGTCATACCAGTAATAAAGGGCCGCGGCCATTCATACCACAGAATAAGTCTATTGGTTTTATTATATTTTAAAGTATAAGTTGAATAATATTTGGCCTCTAATCCCATGTACACAGTGCTATGTGTAGAGAGCATACCTGTGTACAGTACATAGGAGACTGACAACTCCCCCACATCTAAAGTGATCCCCGATATGTCCCCAGAGTCTCCTTTATATTGTACATATAAATCATCCCTCTGTCGCTGATGTTATCCCAATCTCTCCCCCCCCATCCTTTGTACTCCTGTCATCCCCTGTACGGCATGCGATCCTGTAATACTCTATTTACAATGAAGGAATCATTATTGCTATAGGAGTACTAGGTAATACACCCATTATGGGGGAGCAAAGCTCTGTCCATGCTTGAGGAGCTCTGGGCTTCAGTATGAAAATATAAGTAGATGTGAATGGAAGGTTTCATTGTCTCATATAAAAAGCCAGATAGTCAATAAAAAGGATTCATTCACAATTGTTAGCTCTGATTTTATTTCATTTTACTATACCTTGCTAGGGAGCGAGCAGAGAGCCGACATCAAGCAAGATGACAGGAAAGTGGGTGGATCCAGACCATTGTCGGTATGAAAGCCTGTAGACCCTCCCACCACAGGTATTTAGCAGAAGGGGGGGGGCACTGAGAGGGCTGGAAAGATTTTTTTTAAGATATCAGCAGTTCACCTAGAATAGATGCAAGCCCCCCCCTTCTACTTTAACTGCTTCCTGCCCGCCCACGGTCAAATGATGGCGGGGCGGTGCAGATCTCTTTCTGGGAAGAGGTCATATGACGGCATCCCAGAACGGCCGACCTCGCGGGGGCGCGCAGTGCGGGTCTTTACACAGATCGGGGTTGCGCCGTGTCCTAGCAACACGGCGCGACCCCGATCTGTGTAAAGAGTCGCATCCGTGGCTCTTTAACCAGCTGTGTCCAATCACAGCTGGTCACATGTAAACAAGGAGATGCCGGTAATCGTCTCTCCTCACCTCACACTGACAGAGTGTGAGGAGAGGAGAGCCGATCAGTGACATCTCATGAGGGGGACATCTAGGGATCTAGGGAGTGCCCTGATTACAATAAATCTAATGTCACAAACAGTGCCCACCAATGCCAGCATATAGTGCCCACCAGTGCCACCAATCAGTGCCCATTAACGATGCCAGTCAGTGCTGGCAATCAGTGCCGCCTATCAGTGCTGGCCATCACTGCTGTCGATCAATACCCATCAGCGCCCATCTGTACCACCTATCAGTGCCCACCAGCGGCGCCTATCAGTGCAGCATATTAGCCTCCCTGGCGGTTTTCCCGAGTGTGGCTCGGGGTTAAAATTCAGGACCATTAGCGGTAACCCCGAGCCACACTTGGGATTACATTGCAGGATCCTGGTGTGGCTTTACTTACCTTGTCCCCGGGATCCTGCGATGTCCCCCGCTGTGTCTGCGGGCTCCATCCTCCTCCGAAGCCTCTCCGTGCCAGGCTCCGTTCCCTGCGAGCGGCGCGACGCATGGGGCGGAGCCTGGTGGCAAATTCAAAAAATTGTAAAAACATAACACATACGCATGGGGCGGAGCCTGGTGGCAAATTCAAAAAATTGTAAAAACATAACACATACGCATGGGGCGGAGCCTGGTGGCAAATTCAAAAAATTGTAAAAACATAACACATACAGTACTGTAATTCAAGATTACAGTACTGTATGAAATTATTTCACATCCCTTTTGTCCCCAGTGCTTTGTCCTATGCCCTGCATGCAGTTTGTTGTGGAAAATTTTATATTAATGTGTTGTCATAAGTCTCCCAGTGTCTGATCAACCACAGCCCGCTCTAAAGAGCTGACTGCGGCAGATCAACGCTGGCTGAGACCTGTTAGGTAGTGGAAAACTTCCTGGTGTTTAGAGGGAGGTGTTTGTGGAGAGAGGACATGTCTGCCAGCAAAAGGGCCCCTGTGCAATGCACAGAACGATCGTCTGGTGGGGATGCGTTCACTCTGCAAAGACATTATCGGTTTAGAGGTGTTTTGCTCTTGTCACCCCTGGTATGCCTGATCAACATGTTTGGGGTGCCATGACGTACACCTGCAGATAATCTCCCATCCATAAGGAACTTTAGTATATTGTATCATGTCCTGTAGTCATTGTTCATTGGTTGTTTTGTGTTCTGTTAAATCCTTATATGGTCACTTACATCCTGTGAGGTCATATCCTGTGAGGCTGAGGTCATTATCCTGTGAAGGGAGCGATTGGCTGTTGGGGCCAGGGCTTCCTGTTTGTGATTGCTTTTGTGGTCTTTTGAATAAAGGACGCAGACAGCTGAGACGGGGCTGTAAGGCCAGTCTTGCTGAGATGGGAATGTAAGAAGGATGTGTTGTGATTCTATTTGTAAGCATGAGGCACACACCAGAGGATGAGCTACACCAGAGGAGAGACATATGATCAAAAGGTGAGATGGTATTATATCATTAGACGAAATTGTTATTATGATTAGAAACAGGAGATTTGGCTGTGTGCTTTGCGTACAACCAAATTTCGCTAACAAGTTTTATGTTATATATACTGTTCTTTCTGCCTGGAAACTGGAGATTGTCCATAGCAACCAAAAAAAGTGTCCCTTTACATCAAAAGTGGCTTTAGACCAGCTAGAAAACAGCGATAGTAAGATAGAACACTTGCAGAATTGAGCGATAGTGAATCGTGGGGAAATTATTATTTTTTTTTTTTTTTTAATTATTTATTTTTATTTATTATATTATAATTTATGTTTTTGTGTTTCAAACGTTATCATACCCGGGATATCTACTAGACTCTTGTTTGGACAGATTTAAGTGTGTTATTGTTAAGAATTACAGACCTACAATATAAAACACCAAATTTCCATGCAAAATAATTGTACCACTTTCAGCACCTAAAATCCGAAATAATCATACCGCCAGGGAGGTTAATGCCTCCTCTTCAGTGCCCATAAGTGCCACCTCATCAATGCCCACCAGTTCAGCCTATTAGTGCCCATCAGTGCCATCTCATCAGCGCACATCAGTAAAGGCGAAAAAAAAAGTAAAAAAACATTTTTTCTTCAAAATTTTTTTTGTAAAAAATAAAAAACCCAGCAGTGATTAAATACCAACAAAAGAAAGCTCTATTTGTGTGAAGAAAATGATAAAAAAAATGTGTTTGGGTACAGTGTAGCATGACCGCTCAATCGTCATTCAAAGTGCGACAGCGCTGAAAGCTGAAAAATGGCTTGGGCAGGAAGGGGGTGTAAGTGCCTGGTAGGCAAGTGGTTAAACTAGGCCTTCTTGGAAAGTTACTTTATACTTTTGTGAAGTTCTTGCCCCTGCTTATCTTTATATTGTCAGCAAACACTAAGATTGATCTCCACCAGGTCTTGGGATGAAGCAGAGACAACATAATGGCATACAGGACTAGAAGCAAGTTTAACTGTTTGTAAACCTGATATGAAACATGAACAAAACATATCCCTCTATAGTGTATACTTGTCTCAATCCAGAATACCAAGTGTCATTTCTGTCTGCTGCTTTGTTCCTCTGCTATCAGCACAAGTCACTTCTGACAAGGCTTCCTGACAAAAGTGACAGGGGAAAGAGCTCCAGCTTACAGCCTCAGCCATGTTCCTGTTACTCTGAACAAATGAAGGGAAGACTGCAGATAAACAGGTACAGCTTGCTTACCCCCCCCCCCCCCACACCAGTTTCCATGGATGGATTAATCTCCCCCTGCAGATAAATTTATTCTAACAGCTGGCTGACAAATACCCTAAGAGCGGCTGCAGATAATTGGATGCAACTACTTTTTGGCCAACAGGGTGACCCTCTATGCAAAGTTCAGCTGGCTCCTTAGGAAATTAGTAAATTATATGGTCAGCTTTAGACCCCATTCACACAGGGGCAACACGACTTGCAGGTCGCCTCAGCGACTGCCCGAAGTCTATGCAAGTCGCCCCAAGTCGCCCCCGAAGTCGTACAGGAACCTTTTTCTAAGTCGGAGCGACTTGCGTCGCTCCCCTTAGAACGGTTCCATAGCACAGAACGGGAGGCGACTTGTCAGGCGACTAGGTCGCCTGACAAGTCGTCCCTGTGTGAATGGGCTCTTAGTCAATTCTCTAAAAGCACACTAAAACAAACACATAACCAAAGTCAGCCAAGGAGACAATGGGGGTTATTTATGAAAGGCAAATTCACTTTGCACTGCACTTGAAATTGCACTGAAAGTACACTTGGAAGTGCAGTCGCTGTAAATCTGAGGGTAAGATCTGAAATGAGGGGAAGCTCTGCTGATTTTATCATCCAGTCATGTGCAAGCTAAAATGCTGTTTTATTTTCCTTGCATGTCCCCCTCGGATCTACAGTGACTGCACTTCCAAGTGCACTTGTAGTGCAAAGTGGATTTGCCTTTAGTAAATAACTCCCAGTATTTACACTTTGAAAATTTTCATTAGTTGACCCTAATGCTGCAAAGAGAAGGAGGATCTTCAACCAGACTTTTTTGTAAAAATAAAGATCACTAACCAATTTCACTCACACACAAAAAAAAAAATTTTGGAAAAACTTCTTCGCGTTTTTTGTTTTTTTTTTAATAAAGGAGCATCAAAAACCTAAATTCCAACATCAGGAGTCAAAAAATTGCTTTGTTTTGTTCTTTGCTTATGGTTGTAGACACAGCCCTTATATCAAAGCACATATTTCACTGCTTGCCATTGCCATTGATTGGTCTGTTCTTGTGGCCATCACTGGAAAGGCTTCAAGCTTAGGACGGCTACAGATGCGGGTGACATAGGCAGATAGGAGAGGGGACCCTGAAAGGCAGTCTGGAGCCAACACCTGGTGATTCCTGAGCAGGTCCACAAGGTTATAATCTGCAAAGGAAATCTAGACAAAAAAAAAAAGTCTGTATTTAGATTATGGCTAAAAGTTCATGAAGGTGTAAATATTGGAATGTATGATGTAGTTAAAAATAAATAAATAAAATAAACCCCCACCTCACACACAGCTCACACCACATGCAGTCCAGTACGTTTTTTTCCTGCATCAAAACGCATGCAAAGTAGGTTATATGGTTTCCAGTGGCATAGTTCACTCCAGTGTGGTCAGTTCCAGGGAAAAGAAAAAGAAAAAAAAAATCCCACCACCTGGAATGCATCAGGAAACGCATCAGAAATGCATCAACGTGCATGCAGAAATGCACACACATTTGGCAATAACCATTTTTTAGCCCAAGTAATGCTCTTAGCCAACACCAGTGAGGCTAAAGAGACCCGGTCATCAAATAATTTATTTACTTGTAAAAAGCTTGTTTACTCTTTGTGTAGCCATTCCAAAAGGGCCCAAGACCACCATCTTTGATGCCACAATCCTCAGCTGACTCCCAGCCATTACTAAAGGGACACAAGTTCTTCCTCTTTGCTCCTCCCATGGCAGCTAAGGAGGAGAGATTGGGAGGAGCTGAGGCAGCAGGGGCCGCTATTAAAGATTCCCATAAAAAAAGGACTATGACAAAAGGATGAAGGTGGCAACTAGCAAATTTAAACAAAATGCTGCAAACATTTAGAAAGCTTGATTTTCTGTGCTCTAACCTGCATTTTAGATTGGTGGTAACAAGGAGGAAATATGGGACATGACTCAGCATAAGGCGAGAAACCCCCATTGCCAAGGATTTTGGCTACATTAAAATCCTCAGAGTATGAGCAAAAGGTGCATAAAAAAAAAAAAGTAGACTGCGCAAAGCAGAGCTGCCAACACTCCCCCCCCCCCCCCCCAGTGGTTTTTAAAAACATAACACCACACACTACTACATCAAGTGGCTCAAACTAACCAATCTAGAATGCCATTTGCTATAATAGTAATCATTTCAGTAATAAGTATTATATTCTTTATTTGCAATGTAGCTTGCCAGGCTTGTAACAAAGGTGCCATATTATTTTCAGCTCAAACACAGCCAGGTAACGAAATCCTTCAGCACCTAAAGTTGCAGATGTGGCTAAATGGACCAGAGGCCCTCCATTAAAAGCAGTGTAAAGCCCAGTAGACCCTTCTTAGAACAGAAGGCATGTACATGTCTAGCTTGTAACACAATGAACCAGAATAGCTAGTTTACAGAATAGGTATGACCTATTATACAGCCAGACTGCATAGAGCCTGAAAACCTTAGTTAGACTTACTGGCAATGGTATTTCTACAAGTCTTTCAGGACAGCACCTGGGAGAGACAGCGCAGCTCCACTCATTTTCTCAGGAAACACTGCAGTCAGTTTCTTTATAGACTGGTCACTTCCACCATGGCCTCAGTTGTTTATAGAGCACCTCCAGCCATGCTGAATTTAGATTAGCAGAACAAAGCAATAACACCACATTTTATAACACAAAGACTGAAAGACTTGTAGAAATACAGTTACCGGTAAGTCTAACTAAGGTTTTCTCACCTAGTCTTTCAGGACAGCACCTGGAGAGAAGAGTACTTACTCTTAGGGTGGGACCACCACCTGCAGGACTTTCCTGCCGAATGATTGCTCTGAAGCTGAGAGCAATTCTATCCTGTAGTGGTGGTTAAAGGTGGAAAAACTTGTCCACATAGACGCCTTGCAGATCCATCCCGGTGAAGCCCCTGTCCAGGACGTTGCTACTGCCTGTGTTGAATGGGCCACTACCCCTGCTGGAGGATCTACCCCTGAAGCTTTGTAGGCTTCATTGATGGCCATTCATAGCCATCTTCCTATAGTGTTTTTAGAAGCATGCCTGAGAATATAAACAGTGAATTTGATCTTCTGAATTCTTGCAACTTCTAGATAGTGCAGTATACACCTTCTTACATCCAGGCTATGAAAAGCGCTTTCCTTAGTGCCGGATGGAGTAGGGCAAAAAGGTTGGGAAAACCATTTCCTGTGACCTATGAAATACTGTTGAAACCTTTCGTAGAAAACCCGGGTCAGTTCTTAGCACTACCTGCTCCGGAAGTATAGAAAAAAAAAAAAAAAAAAAAAAAAAGTTTCAAATGATAGACAGGGCTTGCAGTTTGCTCACCCTCCTAGGTGACGTAACCGCCTCTAAAAGTGCCAATTTGAGCGACCAAAATTTGATTGTCGCTTCCTCTGGGGGGATCAAAGGGTTTTTCGGCAAACGATAAACCACCGATAAGTCCCATTTTGGGAAAAACTTAAGGTACTGGCCTAACTCTGACCAATGCCTTAAAAAAAAAAAAAAAAAATCTAATAATAAGCGGATCCTGAGATAACGGTCTCTCCAGGAATACCGATTAAAGGTCCAAGTGGCCGCTCTAAGTACTAGCTGCCAACCCCTTCTCCATTCTCTCATGGAGGAATTCTAGAACAAAAATAACTTCCTGTGGCGAAAAAAAAAACAAAAAACCACAACTTTAGGTCACACACCATAAATGTAAACGTTTTAAAATAAATTGTCTTAGTGACCTTTTTTCGGCTATTTATTAGGGTTGAGACTAGTTTATTAGACAAGCCCTTTCTTTAGGATTTGCTCCTCAGTAACCAGGCTGTCAATCTGAGATGCTCGAGATTGGGATGTTGAAGGGGGTTTAATCTGAGGGGTGCTAAGGCTTTAAGGCTTCTGCCACAACTTTTGTGACTATCCTCGGCAAGGAAGACAGCCTAAAAAGAAAGGACTCTGAACTGTAGATGTGAGATTGACCCTCCCATCTTGACCGCTAACCGCAGGCATTTCTGTGATGCTAGTGCTATAGACACGTGAAGGTATGAACCCTCAGATCTATGGATGCCAAAAAACAGCCTGGTGTCAAAGGACTCTTTACTGAAAAAAAAAAAAAAAAAAATTTCAGGTTCAAAATGAATCATAATTTCCCTGATGGTTTCCTTACTAGGAATACATGCGAATAGCACCCTCGTCCTTTCTCTTTGGAGGGGGGGGGCAGTTATGATCACTTCTTGTTGAATGAGTTCTTGCAGTAGAGATGACATCGCTAGAGATTTTTCTAGAGCCTGGGTTATGTAAAACCGACTTGATGGGGACTGAGAGAACTCCAGTCTGTAGCCCTCTGATATTGTTTTGAGGACAAACAGACTGGTTGTGGTCTTCCACTGTGGCAAAAAAAGCTTGCAGCCTTCCTCCCACAGTCAGAGGACTGTCATTTTTTTGTGGTTTGGCCAGGAGGTCAGAATAGTACCCCTGACTTGCCCCTCCCTCTTTGGTACCTCCAGGGTCTTTTGTAACCTGTCTCCTTTGGGTCCTGGGCTTGCCAAAAAGTACGAAAATTTCTCTTGCCCCGAGGGATCACCTTTTTTACTGGGAATGCCTTCTTTTTATCTGCCGGCCTATCCAATATGGCTTCAAGACCAGGGCCAAACACTAAATTCTCCTTAAAGGGAACACCACATAGCTTTGCTTTTGAGGCCGTATCCTCTGATCAACTTTTAATCCATAGTGCTCTACGAGCTGAGTTTACCGCGGCTGAGGATCTTGCAGACATTTTTATAGATTCAGCGGAGGCATCTGCCATGTACCCAACTGCTTTCTGTAGTACTGGCAGCATGTCCAACTGGTCCTTGCGGGAAGTTCCTGCTTCAATATGGGTTTAACTGTTCAAGCCAATGCTCTAGGTTCCTGGCCACCACAGTTGATGCCATAGCTGGCATTAAATTGGCTAGGGTTGAATCCCAGGCTCTCTTCAATAGGAAACCTGCCCTTTTATCCATGGCGTCTTTTAGGACGCCCATATCCTCAAAAGCCAGGTCTGTGTTCCTTGACACCTGTGAAAAAGCTGCATCAAGCTTTGTTTTTTTTTATTCCATACTTAAACAGATTTCCTTTCAAGGAGGAGAGCGCTAAAGAGATTTAGAGAAAAAAAAAAATAAAGTGCCCTTTCTGGGTCCTTCCACTCTTTTCACAGTTTCAGAAATTTATGTACTGGAAATACCCGATGTTTCACTTCTCCCATGCTTTGGAACATTTTATCGTGTAAAAACAACTAAGCTTTATCCTCTTGTTTAAAGTTGTATGGATAGTCTTTAATCGATCATCCACCTCTTCTACAGGTAATCTATAGCGTGAAGAAGCCCCTTTCTCTGCATCCTGACTGGTGTTAGTGGCTCCTGCCACCGCCGCTAGTCCCTCTGGATCCATTGCTGCTGAGGTCCTAGTGGTGTCTGGCTGATGTTTGATTTTCTCAGTCCTTTCGAAGACTGGAAATGACACCAATTTAAGTCCGCCTCCTCCCCCTGGGTTCCAACAGCCAGAACCAGAAGCCGCACACACCACTGGAAATCCCGCCCCCAGCCGGAAATGACGCACTCGCCACCCTGGACCCGGAAAGCATGGAGGCTAAAAATAGGAGACGCTTCTCTCACCGCTGTGGAGCTTGCTGTCCCTCCTTCCAGCCTGCAGCCACTGGTCTGAAGAGAGCGGGGACCCCCAGCAGCCTGAACCCTCGCCAGGCATGAAGGAGACATCAGAGCACCCCCCTCCCGTAAGGGGGGGGGGGGGAATGCTGGGCCTGTATCACAGACTACACCACAGGTATGCCCCATATTATCCCCACCTGGAGAGAGCGTTGCACACCCTTGGTTCCCTGCAGCGCTTCCAGCATAGCGGAGGAAACACTACAACTGAGGCCATGGTGGAAGTGACCTGTCTATAAAGAAACTGACTGCAGCATTTCCTGGGAATATGGTTGGAGCGGCACTCTCTCCAGGTGCTGTCCTGAAAGACGAGGTGAGAAATATGGCTATTTTCTTCAAGATAAACTTAAAAGATCTCTAGTCTCAAAACGTGTGAAGGGTCTCAAGACCACTTACCACACAGCTTTGTTCTCCTGCTGTTAGAGTTACAAAATAAAGGACTAGTAAAATTCCTGATAATCTCCTTTCAAACAGATTCTCACCTGATCTCCCACAAGAAAGCCTTTTCCTTCATTATTTTTAGAAAGTATGCGCTCAACATGACCAAGTTCATTACCAAGAGCCTTTATGTAATCTTCCTTTCCATTTTCTTGAAAGGGGTAAAAAAATATATACACATTTCAAATACATCAATTAAGAGTGAAGATTTAGTGTTGAAAACCTGTACTACCAAGTCATACATAGTTTTGATAGATGAGACGGACATACTTAAACCTGAAATCCTCCACTCCATCATTTACCATGTATATCTGTGCAGCCTCAACTGGAGTTTTCCCATACAGACCTAGGAAAGAAGCAGTGTTCCATTTCAGCTGACAGTGGTTAAAGTAAAAAAAAAGATTAAAAAAATTAAGAGTCAGTTTTAAACCTAGTGCAATCATAGCATTTGGCAGGGTATTAGGCATCTAACACACTTGAAGTGTCAGATGTGAAGATTCTGCTGGAGGGCATGAAACTAAAGGGGCAAATAGCAAGGAATAGGCATGTTGGGATGCCTGGTCCACTACATTTTAGCTCTAGGGCTGGCAGGCAGGACCAACGCACATGACAGTAGCAGGCAGCAAGAGACGTGGAAGTTTCAGCTGTGAAGGATTTGCTGAAAGCCATAGCTCCACTAGGAGAGCACAAGAGAGGAATAGGTGGCATGATGATGGTTGCATATCAAGTCTTACAGGGTTTAAGTGTTAGCTTCTCATAAAAAAAATGCTGTGTGCACATGTCCCCGAAGTTTGTGTTCAGAGGAAGGAAAAAAAAAAAAAAAAAAAAGGGTAAGGACTTGAGGGACTTTGGCATAGGCCAATTTGTAATGGCTATACAAGTGGCTCAGAGCAACTTCCAAACTGCAGCTCTTGTGGCTTGTTCCCAGTCTGCAGTGGTCAGGTTGTACCAAAAAAAGGAAAGCAAACAGATCATGGGCTTGGGGAGCGAAGGCGTGTGTAGTACCATCCAATAGAAGTTACTATAGCTCAAATTGCTAAAAAGTTAATGCTAGTTCCAATAAAAATGTGCCAGTATACAAAAGCAGCTCACTTATTACCCCATGGGGGTGAGGGTCACCATTAGTACAGCTGTAATAAAGTGTAGCACCCTCTACTAGGAAAAAGAAAAAAAAAAGGATTTTTGTAGGATAGGTAAATTTAGGCAGTCCTAGCTGGCAGCCAAGCCTGTTTGTTTTGGTTTGTGTGGGCTGGGAGTAGCTCAGAGGAGCAGCTGCTGACTCACAGGCAGCATCATTTCACTGTCACCTCCCTCTTCCTTCTAGGAGAGGAGGGTTGGAGAGGTGGAGCTGCCTAGGGTGTTCCAAGGAGCCCTAACCAGTCCCCAACCTTGATTGGCAGGCCTCCTTAAATACCCAGGGTCATCCCAGCTGGAGGGGGATGAGTTGGAGCTTCAGAGCTTGAAGATGGAGTGCAAGGCTGTTGAGGCCATTGGAGGGAGCTCCCCAGTCGGGGAGGGGGTAGCAACGACCTTGGGCCTGAGTGCAGGACAGAGCCCTTCAAGAAAGCGTGAAGGTTCTGGACAGGAGGAGAAAAGAGGACAGCAGGAGCTAGCATTGCCATGCAAATCTTCAAAAAACTGGTTATAGCCAGGTGGGCTGGTGAATGACTTGCAGTCAGTAGACTGGCGAGGCAGTATGGACTGATGTCATGGGCAGCTATAGCCAGGAGGGCTGGCAGGGCCTGAAGAGGGCTGACTGGGAGCAGTAGTCTATCTGTAGGACAGCTAGCTCTAAAGACTTTCTACTTTACTGCTACTCTATAGGGGCCCACGATCCCTGCCTGCAAAGGGCAACTGCTGGGGCCTGGCCTAACACGTGCTAGCTTTTCCTGGGATTCAAGAAATGTGCAGAAGGAGGAGTATTAGTCTGCAAACAAGAAAAGTGCTGGAGGAGACTGAAGTAGTGATATGTACAGGGAGTGTACATCGTGTGTCCCAAATCAAGTTGCCATTTACTGGGCATCCCATATTTCCCTATCCCATCCAAGTCAAATTCCCTCACTAAAAACAAAACAAAAAAGCACATGCTTCCCAGCCCTAATTCCCAGCGGGGGGAGATAGACCCATCTGAGAATAGGCTACAGAAATGGCTGTCTTAAGCCATCTAGCCAATGATTTCTTTGATGCTTGGTGGCCTTTTTTGTTTCCAGAAAAAAGAACGAATAATGAATCTGAAGATCTAAAACCTCCCGTTACTTCTGTCAGGGCTGGCTCAGACCTTCCTTCTGAGCTGGCCGCTCAGCTGTCGGCTAATTGCCAGCTCTCATCTCTCTCCACAGTTAACCAGCTGTTGTGGATCTGCTCGTCAGTCCCGCCTACTACAAGATCTCCAGCTCACTTCATTCCTGCCTTCACCTTGGTCACATCACAAGAAACCATCTCCTGCGTTCCTTTAAAGACTGGCTTTGCTGACATCCCTTCTGGCTCCTTATCCTGCTTGCTGTTCCTCTACTTGGATCCCCGACTTCTGGCCTACCCGATTACGCGATCTGGTTACTGAACTCTGGCTTGGCTGACTACCTAATCCGGTTACTGGACTCTTGCTATGTTTTGACTACTTTTACTCTATTTACCTTTTTATTAACAAACAAGTGTGGTTTTACTGTACTTCTGTCTCGGTCTGGTTCATGGTTTCTGACAACTTAATGTAATAGGGTACACCTCACGTCTAAGTTGTGAAACTGCTCTTCCTTTTTCCCCGAAGGGTTAGAACAAAAGGTTGGAAGGATAATCTCCTGAGACGTGTTACGAAAACTTGCCACTTGCGGCAAAAACCCCGGATCTACTTTTAAGTACAATCCTATCTGAAAAAAATTGACAAAAAGGGTTCTTTTACTGATAGGGCATGCAGTTCACTAATCCTTCTTGCCGAAGTAATTGCGACAAGAAAAAAATAGTTTTCAAAGTTAAATTCTTTAGAGATATGGCCTGTAATGGCTCAAATGGTTCTTTTGCGAGTGCTTGCAGAACCACCGATCCCAAGTTGGAAAATGCTTCACCAGGACCGGTCTGGACCTGAAAGTGCCCTGAAAAATCTCTTGATCAGAGTTTCTGAAGAGAAGAATCTCTCCAGATAAACTCCTAATGCGGCCAGTTGCACTTTAAGAGTGCTGCCTGCAAGACCTTTGTATGCACCTTATTGCAAAAACTCTGTCTTTTACATCCCTATGTTCTGAATGACAGAAAGAAACATAGACCTTCCATACTTTGGTGTAAATAGTTCTAGTTACCTTTTTTCTACTGGAAAGTAACGTGGTTATTAACTGTTCTGAAAAAACCTTTGCTTCTTAACAATTGCTCTTCAGATACCAGGCAGTGAGTTAGGTGACCGCTTTTAGTTCTCTCAAATTCGAGGATTGGCGTCTGTTGTCACCACTTTTTCTGTTGGAAAGGATCAAGAAGACCTTTGTAGTACTACATGACTTTTCCACCACCAAAGTGAACGTTTGACTCTGGTGGGGATCTTTATCTTTGTATCTAGACTCTGTCCTGTGGTTCCATGTTCTGGGACTGAGGTGCTACAGGAATATAAAGGTAAGCATCTCTCAGGTCGATTGATGCCATAAAGCATTCTTTGGTCAGCATATTCTTGACCGTGAAGACTGAGTCCATACAAAACTTTTTTTATAGGACTGACTTGTTTAACAGTTTCAGGTTGAGAATTAAACGTAAGTTTCCGGATGGTTTTCTTATCAGAAATATGTGTGACTAGAATCCCTGACCCTGTTCCTCTAGAGATACTTGTATCACAACCCTCTGGTGCCTCATATCCTTCAAAACAGTGGTTCTCAACCTCTCTAGTGCCGTCAACCCTTTATAAAATTTCCCAAGTTGTGGGGACCCCTAACAGTAAAATTATTTTCATAGCGTGGGTTGTCAGCATCCAAGGCAAGACAAGTAATTTGCGCCCCTAACCCATGGACGTTTAGCGCTCCTTGAGTCCCTTCTACTCGTACACTATTAAAACCCCTTATGGTACATTTTGGGATGTACCACTCTCTCCTTGTTCTCTTTTCTTTCCCTTTTATCTCTATCCTAATTTCTTGTTTTTTTCCCCCCATCCCTCTCTCTAGCCATCTTTTTTGTTCCTGCACCTCTTTTTCTCTCCCTTCCATGTATTCTCTATTTTTATCCTTCTCTTACTCCTTGGTGGGGGGGGGGGGGGGGGCAATGGGATGAGGGGCAGTGCTGGGGGGAAGTTCTGATCAGCCAACTTAGGTGCTCTTGATCAAGGTCATCTGCTGATCTGAGAACTGTAGTGGGGACTTTTAATGGCAACTATAATCACAGGTAGTGTTACTCACTGTGTCTCCAGCTCTGTGGTGTGTCACAGCAGTGGCACCTATGCCGAAATAAGGACATAGGGTCTCCTCCAGGCCCTCCCACTTCACATTCCTCACCAGTCAACTGACCTCTAGTCTCTGCCCCGCACCCATGCCATGAACTGAATGGACGGCTGGAAAGAGGCTGAGTGGGCAGCCGCGGGCTCCAGGCACAGCCCTGCTGGGCAGCCGCGAAAAGGCTGGGAGAGTGGTGCGGGCTTAAGGGACATCCCAGGATTCGGTGACACCTGGCAAATCGTCATTCGATCCCCGAGGGGGTCCCGACCCCCAGGTTAAGAACCACTGCTTTAAAAAGGTTCTTCAAAGCCAGGGCCTTTGTTAAATCCCTTGGTAGGTTTGTCACAAAGTATCTTTCTGGAGGACGATCTCAAAACTCTATTCTGTAACCTTGGGACAGCATGTCCAAAATATATTGACTTTGTCATGCTGGCCCAAAAGGGGGAGGAAACTTTGAAGCCTTCCCCCCACTGGTAGGTACAGGTCATTGCGTTTTGTCGCAGGACGCAGGAGGATGGAAAAGGACATTTCCCTTTCCTTTTCCCTTCTGTGACGACCAATTTTCTCTTTTCTCCTGGGGTTTGGTACTTTGCTCTTGAGCCCTTTGGGAACGAAAAAAATACTTAACTGGCTGTTTTTTCTTTTTGATAGGGAATGACTTATTTTTATCAGCTGTCCTATCTAGGACTTCATCTAAGTCAGGTCCTAAAAGCAAGTTCCCCAGGAACAGTATCCCACACAGCTTATTCTTGGATGCCGCGTCCCCGGCCACAGAGCCCTTCTGGCCGAGTTAGTTAAGGCTGCAGGTCTTGCTGCCATTTTGATTGATTCTGCTGAGGCATCAGAAATAAAGGCTACAGCGGCTGACAGGGTCGAGAAGAAATCCGAAATTTCGTGTTTTGGTGAGTCTACCGAAATATGGGCCTTAAAGTTGATTCAACCAAAACTCCATGTTCCTGGAGACGACAGTAGTCGCCATGGCAGGTTTGAGATTATCCATGACGGATTGCCAAGCCCTTTTAAGCAGCTGATCCATCCTCTTATCCATGGGATCTCTTAATACCCCCATATCCTCGAATGCCAAATCCGTTGATCTTGAGACTTGGGAGAAAGCGGCATCTAGTTTGGGACTTTTATTCCAAACCGCACTGGGTCCTCATCAAAAGGAAAACGCCTTTTTAAGGCTTTAGGAAAGAAAAAGAGTGGACAGAGCCAGAGAGAAAACCCTTTCTTAAAAGCCTCAGAAATAACTGTGTACCGGGAAGTTGCGATTTTTTTGTTCGCTGAGCCTTGCATACATTTTGTCATGCAGAGATAACTCCTTTCTTTCCTAGAAAAGAACTAAAGGGATTTTAACGGTGCGATTTTTACTTTCTTAAAAACAGTTTATTGTTTACAAACAATTAAAAAGAGAATATCATTTATATATAGTAGCAGACAAAAATCATTTTACAATAGTAATAGTAAAACAAAGTGGTCAAATTAGGGAAAGAAAAGGGGTTTATACTACAAATTCACAGATGGTAGTTGTTGCATATTAACCCGACATGTTTCGCATTGTCGCTTTTTCAAGGGATATGCAACTGTTAAGTGAGTCATCCAACACTTTTAGCAATTCTACAAAAATAGAAAGAAAAAGAATATTTATGTGCATACATACATAATGTTCAATGTTAATATTACAAAAGATAGATACAGAGGAAAAAACACGTGTTGTCACTCTGAGAAGTCCAAGATGGCTTACCCCCAATATTAGACCCAGCAAAGCCTCAACAGCACCGGCGTAACCAGACCCAACCAAGATCGGACAGCATAGAGGCTTCTGTGCAACCACAGGGAGCAAAAAGATGGAGCTGTTGTGTGAATAATAGGTGGTAAAGATTTAATGAACGGCAGGATTATATGTAAAGGGTTAATTTAGAATTAGAGAACTAATAAGTTTAAAACTTACACCAATAACTGATAAAAACTGCAAGCAAGGATACAGATATACGTCAGTGTCAGTAGAATGGTGGTGGCACGGATTGTTGGAATGGTGGATAGATCAGGCTAGAAAAATGAATAAGGCAAAAAAGTTTTTTTCTATATTACTGTAAGGAAGTGTACTGGACTAAGTAATTTAAACTAGTAATATATCTATAGGTGAATATTGACAATTTACAAAAACATCATAATAATATGTTTAGGTTATTGAATCAAGCCCACAAGGTCTCAAGATTATATGAACTGGTAATAGTAATAAATAGTATGGGATCTAAGGAAGTTGAATGGAAGGATAAGAACAGGGATGAACATGTATATGTAGAGCAGAGTGTGATGTACTCACCAGTCACTCACTCTGCTAAGTATCTTGCTTCCATCTACCGGTGCTGGCAGACAGAACTGTCAGGTAAGCCGGTTAAATAATGCTCCCCATCGAGCCGGCGTGTGACGTCGCCGGCTCGATGCGGACGTGATGGCGCCAGTGCGCATGCCCGGGAGACCAGGGCCCAGTCCAGACTCCAGTTCCCATGAACCACAGCGGCTGCCGAGGGGGCCGACATGCGCAGTACAGCGCGCGGCGGCTCCCCCTACGTACTGAAGCCGCGTCATGGGACAGGAGGGCAGGGGGAGGTCGTTTCCTGGTATCGTTACATAGATGACGTGTTGCTTTTCTGGTCAGGTTCAGAGATAGAGTTGAAGGAATTTTTTAAATTGCTGTCCACCAACCACTTTAATCTCCACTTTACTATGGAGTATAGTACTACGGCGATCAGTTTCCTTGATCTTACCATTTCCATTGATGCAAATGGAAAATTAGACTCATCACTTTACAGAAAACCTTCGGCCGGGAATACTATTCTCCACGCCGACAGCTCACATCCAAGCCCCTTGTTGAAGAGTATCCCCTATAGTCAATACTTGCGTTTAAAACGCAATTGCAGTAAAGATGGAGATTTCCAAACAGCTGCTAAAGACTTGTATAAAAGATTACTATCCCGTGGCTATAGTCATTCATGCCTCAAGAGGGCATACAATAAGGTTAAGACACAAAACAGAGACTCTTTACTATTTTCAACTAAACCCCCTAAAAAATCAGACACTGTCAGACTGATCACTCGTTACTCTAGCCAACACATTGAAATCAGAGGCATTATAACAAAATTTTGGCCCCTTCTATCTACTGACTCAATAGTCAGCAAATATATTAACCCATCCCCTGAGATAACTTTTAGGCGGGTTCCGTCACTTAGGGACCGCCTAGTTCACAGTCATTTTCAAGATGTCTCTGTTAATACAAAGCCTTCTCATACCGGTATATCTCCATGTGGCAGATGCGACATTTGCCGCTATGTAGATAATACTTCACAATTTTTACTCCCCAATGGACAGTGGCACTCAAATAAATTCAACGCAACTTGTCAGACTCCAGGTATAATCTATCTAGCTCAATGCAGTTGTGGTGGTTTTTATGTGGGCAAAACGAAACGACCATTCTTTAAACGAATCAGAGACCACATAAAACCCATCCTTAAAAAACGAATGTATACAGCTATTGCCAGGCATGTGGGTCTGCACCATAATTTTAACCCCAACACCATTAAGTTCCGAACTTTGGAGCATGTCCCGCTGGATGAAAGAGGGGGCAGTATCGACAGGACATTGCTCCAGCTTGAAGCCCGCTGGATTCACACTCTTAAAGCCACTCATTTCCCAGGCCTGAACGAAAGCCTGAGCTATAGACCCTTCCTCTAAATGAATAGCTATCCATGTATGGTCTTAGGTGTCACATCCAACAGACACCCCCATCCCCCTCCCCCCCATCTTCTCCCCTTTTTTCCCCCTCCTCCAATGCCTTGTCCCCCCTCTTGTCATTTGTACATAATGACTTGTCTCCATCAACAAATGTAATTAATTGCTTCATAAGTTTTTATTTGTGGACTTGATGTGTAGTTATGTGTAACTTCATATATCATACATGTATTTTTGTTCTTTATGTAACTGTATTCCTGGTAATATGTGTTGTCCCTCTGTCGAACAGAGCCAATCAAGATTGGAGGATCTGTGGTCTCCTCCTTCTCGATCGACTACCTCTTTGGCCCATCCTTGTCAGACCGCACCTGGCCCACACCATGCTGGGACATATTTGGGGCCACCGCATCCACACGGACGCCCGGGGCACACCATTAGATGTGCCCATTCCGCGCTGTGCCTCCCCGCTAGACCTAATCCACTTAGGGCACTCTATGTGCCCTCCCCCTGCCCTCCTGTCCCATGACGCGGCTTCAGTACGTAGGGGGAGCCGCCGCGCGCTGTACTGCGCATGTCGGCCCCCTCGACAGCCGCTGTGGTTCATGGGAACTGGAGTCTGGACTGGGCCCTGGTCTCCCGGGCATGCGCACTGGCGCCATCACGTCCGGTTAAATAATGCTCCCCATCGAGCCGGCGTGTGACGTCGCCGGCTCGATGGGGAGCATTATTTAACCGGCTTACCTGACAGTTCTGTCTGCCAGCGCCAGTAGATGGAAGCAAGATACTTAGCAGAGTGAGTGACTGGTGAGTACATCACACTCTGCTCTACATATACATGTTCATCCCTGTTCTTATCCTTCCATTCAACTTCCTTAGATCCCATACTATTTATTACTATTACCAGTTCATATAATCTTGAGACCTTGTGGGCTTGATTCAATAACCTAAACATATTATTATGACGTTTTTGTAAATTGTCAATATTCACCTATAGATATATTACTAGTTTAAATTACTTAGTCCAGTACCCTTCCTTACAGTAATATAGAAAAAAACTTTTTTGCCTTATTCATTTTTCTAGCCTGATCTATCCACCATTCCAACAATCCGTGCCACCACCATTCTACTGACACTGACGTATATCTGTATCCTTGCTTGCAGTTTTTATCAGTTATTGGTGTAAGTTTTAAACTTATTAGTTCTCTAATTCTAAATTAACCCTTTACATATAATCCTGCCGTTCATTAAATCTTTACCACCTATTATTCACACAACAGCTCCATCTTTTTGCTCCCTGTGGTTGCACAGAGGCCTCTATGCTGTCCGATCTTGGTTGGGTCTGGTTACGCCGGTGCTGTTGAGGCTTTGCTGGGTCTAATATTGGGGGTAAGCCATCTTGGACTTCTCAGAGTGACAACACGTGTTTTTTCCTCTGTATCTATCTTTTGTAATATTAACATTGAACATTATGTATGTATGCACATAAATATTCTTTTTCTTTCTATTTTTGTAGAATTGCTAAAAGTGTTGGATGACTCACTTAACAGTTGCATATCCCTTGAAAAAGCGACAATGCGAAACATGTCGGGTTAATATGCAACAACTACCATCTGTGAATTTGTAGTATAAACCCCTTTTCTTTCCCTAATTTGACCACTTTATGTTTTACTATTACTATTGTAAAATGAATTTTGTCTGCTACTATATATAAATGATATTCTCTTTTTAATTGTTTGTAAACAATAAACTGTTTTTAAGAAAGTAAAAATCGCACCGTTAAAATCCCTTTAGTTCTTTTCTATGTTTATATATACCTTTACCTAGGGATGTGGTGCCTACATATGAGGGTGTTTTCCCCACATTCGGAATCAAAATCTTCATCAATCCTTTCTTTCCTCTTCCAGACCCAGTGTGGTATAGATGGCCTTTTAAAAAGGCCATCTATCTGTTCTAAAGACAACTTATATTTTTAAGGTAAATTTTCTCCTTCCTCCTCAGATTTTTCTCTAGACTGGGAGGGGGAATGTCCCTCTGTTATATTCTTAATATCTAAATTTTAATTGGCTTTATTAAAAAGAATATGCATTTTCCATATTTGTATGAATGATAGGACTTTGAACTAGTGATATCCAGATGGCCATTCATTGACTGAAAATGCAGGTCAAGACCCTGTCAGAATTTGATGGATTTTGTAAATAATATATGTATGGGTTGAAAATCTTCCTATGTAACCGATACTTTGTTTGATATATGCGTTTATGTTTTAAATGGTCTGATGTTTAGTCTGACACATATATCTGGTTTCATGTTTAAAAGGTTTGGTTAAGTTAAGAACAGATGTTGCTCTCTGTTAGCCCCCACTTTTTGGAAGGAGGAGAAAGGGGAGTGTATGGGAGGGATTTGTGTTTGGGCGCGAATTTGAAAGACTGAGTTCATATAGACACAAGGAATCCAGTCTTCTGGCTCACTCTTTACACACATCTCCTCTTCCAAGCTACATATACCTATTCAAGACACAGCTCTCCTACACAAGAAGTTAATCGGCCATCTTGAAGAGCTGTTTCAAAGGGAAGCACATGGTCTAATGACTTTAAGAACTTTTTCAGGTCTTTGAAACAAATGAACTATATTTGAACATTTTTTGCATATATGAAACAACACTAATTCTGAATATGAATGTACTATTTTTGTAAGTATTTTCCAAGTTTATGTGTGTACAATAAAACACAGTTTGATTTAAGCTGACTCAAGCAGAAATAATTCCAAAATTCGTCTCACGAGAAAACATCATTATTGAAGGCTTTTTATACAATATTAAGCCATTTATTTCACCCGCTTGGGTAAGAGATGCCTCAGTCTCCACCGTCGGGACTGTTAGTGAGCCCTGAGAGGACTGAGATAGTTGGCTGACTCAGGGATGGGTTTGCTAGAGAAGAGCGATATGATTGAATAGTCGCATCAAGTTTCTTAACAGATGCAATCAAATCGCTGCAAGCGGAAGAAGCTTCTTCTTTAACTAGCGAATCAATACAGGTTTGGCATAAAGTCTTCTTCCATCCTTTAGGTAGTTTTGCCTTACATGAGGGGCATTTCCTTTTTGCCACTGGATCAGAGCTCTTGGCCTGCCATGAGACAAAACAAGGAAAAAAGAAACCACCCCAGTGAGACAACCTGTCCTTTTTATAAGGAGGCTCACTATACAGGTGCACAGTGAGAACCAAAGCCGCCTCATGTGCCCAGACAGGCCCCTGCCACCGGGGTGGGGATGGTGGAAGGGAAAAAGAGAAGAAAAAAAAAAAAAAAAAAGAGAAAGAGAAAAAGAACCCACAGTAAAAAGGAGGACAGAATACAACTGCCCCTTACCTGGGCCTTGCTGGTGCCTGTGCCTGTCCCACGCACTGCCGCCATAGATTTCATCATGGAGTGCTGTGATGAAAGCGCTGTGTGTGGCTGGACACCAGTTCCAGACTCCAGTAGCGCCACTGCGCCAGACTGGAACCGGCAAATAAGCACTAGTCCCATTCCTCCCTTCTCCCCCTGCACGCCTTCCTCGTGGGCGCCACCCCCTCCGGGTGCCTCACTTCTGGTGGATGGAGCACAGCATGCCATTCCCAAGATGGAGGTGGTGTGACAGGAAACACAGGGGGAAAAAAAAAAAAAAAAAAAAAAAAAAAAAAGGTGACTGCCTGTTCTTTGCCGCCTAGGAGTGATGCCCACAGCAGCCTTGACTCTCCCTGAGCCCAAATGGAGAGGGAGAGCCAGAAGGAGGCCAGCCAGCAGCACCTGACAATAGCTGTGGAATGGGAGGAACAGCTCTCATGAGGTATGCAAAAAACATTGGTGGAGCAGGAAACCTGGGCTTTCAGGATAGCACCTAAGAGCCCTGACTCCCATGAAGTGTTCAAAACCTGGCAATGTGTGGGAAGGAGGAAACACAAAACCTGGCAATGTGTGGGAAGGAGCCTCCTTTTGAATTTGGTGGAAGAGGCGTTTCCTATTGGAAAGGGGAGGAGTCAGTCTCTCAAGTGCTGTCCTGAAAGACGTTAAGGGAAAATTATATGTGTAATTTATGCTCCTAGGAGCCTGAAGGTGCTCCCTTAATGTTGGGCCTCTGTATGTGGCCATGCTGTGTAAAAGTCACATGTGGTATTGTCGTACTCAGGAGTAGAAGAATGTGTTTTGGGGTGTAATTTGTGGTATGCATATGTTGTGTGTGAAAAATAACCTGCCAATGACAATTTTGTGAAAAAAAAAAATAAACTGATGTTGCAAAGAGCTGTGGGAAAAAATTACAACTTCAAAAAAAACACAAAACCAAACTCACCATACCTCTTAAATACCTAGGACTGTCTACTTTCCAAAAAGGGGTCATTTGTATTTTTCTGGCTTGTTAGTGTCTCAAGAAATGATAAGCCGTCAGTATTGCGACGTACTGTTTTATGTCACGAATCCCCGGATCACAATGCGTAATTTACTAAATACCCTAAAACAATGCAGGGAAATTTCCCATTTCAAAATAAATTTAGCAAAGTCCGAAATATTAAACATTAATTTAAGTCAGACAGAAGAAAGAGCATTGAAAAATTACTTTAAATTTGCTTGGACGAAAGAATTAAAGTATCTGGGAATTAAACTAGCAGATACAAGGGAGATCTATAAAAGAAACTATATACCCCTGCTAGATGAAGTTAGATCTGAATGTAAAAGATTCCTTGGTAGGTCGCTATCATGGATAGGAAGTATCAATATTATAAACATGGCGATTCTTCCCAAGATTATGTATAGGTTTCAGATGTTGCCAGTAGTACTCCCTCAACAATACCTGAGAAGATTAAATTCATTAACAACATTTTTAATTTGGAAAAATAAAAAAAACAAGAGTCTCTTTTCAAATGTTGAAACAGGGGAAAACGAATGGGGGGTTAGCTGTTCCTGATATTTTAAATTATTACAAACCTGTAGTGCTATCTAGAGCGGTAGAATGGGCTAAAGAAAATAAATGGGTTAGTATAGAGAAAACACTTAGTAAAGCACAATTGGGAAGTATTATATGGAATCCCCCACAGTATAGAAGTTTAGACGAAAACACTGACGCACTGACATGTAATGTCTTTAAAATTTGGGACGGGATATACAAACAACTTAATGGTAAATATAATTCACCTTTAATTGCACTGATAGATAATGAATACTTTCCACCAGGAATAAATAGTACAGAAGGTGAGTGGTTAAAAAAGGGGGTAACACAATTAAGGGATATAATCAAAAAAGGTAAAATTATCCCAACACAGGACTTAATGCACAATCAGCTTTCAAGGGGGATGGCTGAGTGGCGATATCTCCAGTTGAATCATTTTGTTAAAAATTTACTTCAACCTATTAGATCTGGAGATGATCTTACCATCTTCGAACGACTGTTCTCAGAAGAGGACTCAAGGAATATTATATAAAAAATGTATAGAGTACTGCTGAGCGCAGATGAAGTGGAGATACCGCCTTACATCAGAAAATGGGAGAGGGAATTGGGGATAATGCGGGATAAGAAATTCATTGGAAAAATTTTGAAACTTGCTCATAGCTCGGCAGTAGACAGTAGAACTGCAGAATTGAACTACAAGTGTTTGGTTAGATGGTATGCAACTCCAGATAAAACAAGTAAATTTCTGAGTAACACACCATCACATTGTTGGCGAGGTTGTAAGGAGGTAGGAACAATGACCCGTCTGTGGTGGGATTGTCCTAAAATTAAAGAATTTTGGAAAAAGATTCTTCATTTTATTAAGGAAATTACGAAAAAAGAAGTAGTGGAAGATCCGTAGGTGGTGTTGTTCCACGGTGGGGAGGGCGACATAAAACAGTATAAAAAGGTCCTTGGTTCCTCATTTAATAAACGCCGCAAAGAGACTTATACCTATGAAATGGCAAAAGAAGGAAATCCCATCAATATGGGAGTGGATAGATTTGGTTGAGGAAATATACACTATGGAATGTTGGGGAAGTAGTATAGATGAGGTCAATAACAGAACCATAGATAAATGGGAGTGTTGGAAAGCATTTAAAAAAACTTGGAGTTATGCTCAGGAACTGAGATTATAGATTTATGGCGAGGATGTGATTTGGTGTAGGCTTTAATCGAGTGATTGGGGGGGCATGCAGAGGTTGAGGGTGGCAGGATGGGAGGGTTAAATGGGTTTGGAATTAAGCGGGTTTATTTGCCAGTTTTATATGGTTTAATAAATTAAATATATTTTTCTATTTTGATATCAGCTACTATGATGTGACAATGAGTAGGGACGGAAAAGATGAACTGCAAAGTTGATTTAAGTCTCTCAAATCTGTCTGCAGAAGTGGCAAAAAAAAAAAAAAAAAAAAATATATGTTAAAAGACTCTCGCTCCTCTAGCCCCTCCTAAAAGGGCATTTAAGCTTCCCCCTCTAATGCATATGATTTCTTTGGGCTAGCTTTTGCTTTTAAAGGGGAACTCTACGCTCCATTCTCCAATGCTCTTGTCTCCCCCCTCTAACTCCTTGGATTTTCATGGGCTAATTTTTGCTTTTGAAGGGGAACTCCACACGCCACTCCATTCTCAAAAGGCTGTGAGTTGCCTTCACCAATACAAACCACATCCTTTTTCAGAGCATACAACAGGGCCAGCTAGGAAAGGGGCGAGAAGAGCGATCGCCTAACTCCCACCTGAACCATACAAGGCCACATGCACTTAACATAGCTGGCTGCCTTTGGGGCATGTTGGGCTCAGCCCAATACCAACCACAAAGCACCTTGTACCCACTAGTTTAAAGGGGCTTTCCAGATTTCGTAAAGCCCCCTGTCTGTAGCCCCCACAACCCCAGCCTAGGGTTTTATGGAAGAGGCCCTTGGTGGTTGACTTTTGTGGTGCCCCGAGCCCCTCCTGCCCCCAAGCATACACCCCCCTTTCATGGGCTGGCTTGCTGTGTGTTTGGCTAGGGGTTTGTTAGTGTGTGGGAGGGGCACAATATTTTTTATTTTGGGGTGGTATTTTTCACGTGGGAGTTCTCATTTTTAGCCTTTACAGACCCAAATGGCCTTGTATTTATTGGGGGGCAGGGCTATTTTTTGTTTTGGGTTAAAATCTTGCAGCTGCAATGTAGATTTGTAAGTTTTCTCTAAAGCCATACATCTTTGAAGCAGCATTTTGGTTACATGCTACAGAATACAGATGCACCACTTTATAAGCAGAGTAACCCCCCCCCCCCTCCCAAGTTACTAGCTTTAGGGCTAGTTCACTCCATAGAAATGCAGTCCAGATGCTTTTCTGCATACACGTTAGGACATGCTGGATGATGTGCTTAATTTTGGACAGTGGGGTGGCTTATTTTGTGCTCGCCGCATTTGGGTTGGTCTGGGCATGCTCAGGGACTTTGCTTTTTTTTGTGTGTGAACAGCACTTGGATGTTTCTGGTCATGCTCAGAGAGTGTGTTTTTTGGGTTAGTAATTTAAGGACATCCTTAACAGGTGTACCCACGTTGAAGTTCAGTCTCTACATTGGGTGAACTTGCATTTTGTGTGTTTCATGTGCCCTAATGCCTGTCCTGCTTGGGGGGGGGGGGGGTTGACACCATGTTTTACCGCACCGGGTGACACCAAAATTGCATAAAAAAATACCTAAAAAAATGGAGGAAAAAAAAATTTTTTAACTTATGTGAAATGGCTGTTGATAGGCAGTCTTCCTAATCTGCCTCTTCCTACGCTGCGGTGATCTTCAGTCTTCTCCTCCCCGCGTTGCCTTCTGGGGAATGGGGCGCGGTGTGTTATGGGAACTGTGTGTGTCCCACAACACATTGCGTCCCATTCACAAAGCGCTGCGCGGTCCCGCACATGCGCAGTAGGAAACGGGCAGTGAAGCCGTAAGACTCCACTGCCTGTTTCCCTTAGTTAGGATGGCGGTGCAGGGGCCCGAGAGCCGAGGGATGGGTAGGCCTCGGGCAGCCGACATCGCGGGCACCCAGGACAGGTAAGTGTGCTTATTTAAAGTTAGCAGCTACAGTGTTTATAGCTGCTGACTTTTAAATTTTTTTTTCCCAGCCAGAACCCTGCTTTAATCATCAGTTATCACTTTCCTGCATTCATTCAACTCCTGCTGAACAGAGGTAATTGACACCACACCTACAGCCTCTCTCCATGCATCCACATAATGCAATCCAATGACTAAATGTTGCTAATATTAAGGCTACTTTCACACTGAGGTGCTTTACAGGCGCTACATCACTAAAAATAGCACCTGCATAGTGCCTGTAAAGAGCCTTTCCTGTCTCTCCAGTGTGAAAGCCCGAGGGCTTTCACACTTGAGCTGTGCGCTTGCAGGACGGTAAAATAAGTCCTGCAAGCCGCATCTTTGCAGCGCTGTAGGAGTGGTGTATACAGCGCTCCTAAAGCACCCCTGCCCATTGAAAACAATGGGGCAGTGCTGCCAAACCGCTGGCAAACCGCCGCTGCAGTGGTGCTTTGCGGCCGTTTTTAACCCTTTTTCGGGTTAAAAATAGAGGCGCTTTACCGCCCGCCCGCCCCAGTGTGAAAGTAGTCTAAGATATTCTGATTGGGTTTAAGAACCAATTTTCTGCTTGTTGTAAAATGCAATTATTTTTGCAGTTGGATCTTTGATTAAATTAAGATATTAGGAAATGCATATGACCCAATTAAAAGAAATGATTCCCCTGTTAAATTGGTTAAAAAATAACTTTTTTTATTTATTTTAGTTTCTTGCATTGTCTTTTAAATCTGAATGCCGGATTGGCAGTTGTAGACATGCAATATGTTCCCAGATGAAACACAGTACAAGTAGGCTGTATAGGGTTACATGTGTAGGTGGTTTTAAATGGCTCGTTCAACAATCCTATTGTAATGCAGAAACTCAAAGACTTGTGGTTTGTATTGCAATCACCTTTCTCAGAGCTGTATCAGTACAGATCATAAGAACCACAGAGCCATATACAGTGTCTTGAAAAAGTATTCACACCCCTTTAAATGTTCCATATATTGTCATGTTTTGTCACGTAAATGTATTTTATTGGGATTTTATGTGATAGGCGCCAACACAAAGTGGCACATAATTGCGTAGTGGAAGGAAAATAATAAATGGTTTTCAAAATTTTTTACAAATAAATATCTGAAAAGTGTAGCATGCTTTTGTATTCAGCCCCCTTTACTCTGATACCCCTAACTAAAATCTAGTGGAATCAATTGCCTACCAACACATGGCTGTCCACCTAAACTGACAGGTCGGCAAGGAGAGCATTAGTTAGAGAAGCAGCCAAGAGGCCCATGGTAACTCTGGAGGAGCTGCAGAGATCCACAGCTCAGGTGGGAGACAACTATTAGGCGAGCACTCCACAAATCTGGCATTTATGGAAGATCGGCAAGAAGAAAGCCATTGTTCAAAGAAAGCCATAAGAAGACCCATTTGCAGTTTGCGAAATGGAAGGAAAATGATAAATGGTTTTCAATTATTTTTACAAATAAATATCTGAAAAGTGTAGCGTGCAATTGTATTTATCCTCCTTTATCCTGATACCCCTAACTAAAATCTAGTGGAATCAATTGCCTTTGGAAGTCACCTAATTACTAAATAGAGTCCACCTGTGTGTAATTAAATCTCTGTATATATATAGCTGTTCTGTGAAACCCTCAGAGGTTTGTTAGAGAACTTTAGTGAACAAACAGGCTCTCGATGGCCAAGGAGCGCACCAGACAGGTCAGGAATAAAGTTGTGGAGAAGTTTAAAGCAGGGTTAGGTTATAAAAAAAATATCCCAAGCTTTGAACATCTCATGGAGCATTGTTCAATCCATCATCCAAAAAAGGAAAGAGTATGGCACAACTGCAAACCTACCAACACATGGCTGTCTATCTAAACCGACAGGCCAGGCAAGGAGAGCATTAGTTAGAGACGCAGCCAAGAGGCCCATAGTAACTCTGAAGGAGCTGCAGAGATCCACAGCTCAGGTGGGAGAATCTGTCCACAGGACAACTATTAGTCATACACTCCACAAATCTGGCATTTATGGAAGAGTGGCAAGAAGAAAGCCATAGGAAGTCCCATTTGCAGTTTGCAAGACGTCATGTGGGGGACACAGCAAACATGTGAAAGAAGGTGCTTTGATTAGATGAGACCAAAATTGAACTTTTTGGCCTAAAAGCAAAACGCTATGTGTTGCAGAAAGCTAACACTGCACATCACACTGAACACACCATCCCCACTGTAAAAACATGGTGGTGGAAGCATCATGTTGTAGGGTTGCTTTTCTTCAGCAGGAACGGGGAAGCTGGTCAGAGTTGATCGGAAGATGGATGAAGCCAAATACAGGGCAATCTTAGAAGAAAACCTTTTAGAGTCTGCAAAAGACTTGAGACTGGGGTGGAGGTTCACCTTCCAACAGGACAACCCTAAACATACAGCCAGAGCTATGATGGAAGGGTTTAGAGTAGGGATGAGCTTCGAGTTCGAGTCGAACTCATGTTCTACTCGAACATTGGCTGTTCGCAAGTTCGCCGAACAGCGAACAATTTGGGGTGTTCGCGGCAAATTCGAATGCCGCGGAACACCCTTTAAAAGTCTATGGGAGAAATCAAAAGTGCTAATTTTAAAGGCTTATATGCAAGTTATTGTCATAAAAAGTGTTTGGGGACCTGGGTCCTGCCCCAGGGGACATGGATCAATGCAAAAAAAAGTTTTAAAAACGGACGTTTTTTCAGGAGCAGTGATTTTATTAATGCTTAAAGTCAAACAATAAAAGTGTAATATCCCTTTAAATTTCGTACCTGGGGGGTGTCTATAGTATGCCTGTAAAGGGGCGCATGTTTCCCGTGTTTAGAACAGTCTGACAGCAAAATGACATTTTGAAGGAAAAAACTCATTTAAAACTACCGCGGCTATTGCATTGCCGACAATACACATAGAAGTTCATTGATAAAAACGGCATGGGAATTCCCCACAGGGCAACCCCGAACCAAAATTAAAAAAAAAAAATGATGTGGGGGTCCCCCTAAATTCCATACAAGGCCCTTCGGGTCTGGTATGGATATTAAGGGGAACCCCAGCCAAAATTTAAAAAAAAAATTGACGTGGGGTTCCCCCTAAATTCCATACCAGACCCTTCAGGTCTGGTATGGATTTTAAGGGGAACCCCGCGCCAAAAAAAAAAAAAAAAAACGGCGTGGGGTCCCCCTAAAAATCCATACCAGACCCTTATCCGAGCACGCAACCTGGCAGGCCGCAGGAAAAGAGGGGGGGACGAGAGTGCGGCCCCCCCCCCCCTCCTGAACCGTACCAGGCCACATGCCCTCAACATTGGGAGGGTGCTTTGGGGTAGCCCCCCAAAGCACCTTGTCCCCATGTTGATGAAGACAAGGGCCTCATCCCCACAACCGTGGCCGGTGGTTGTGGGGGTCTGCGGGCGGGGGGCTTATCGGAATCTGGAAGCCCCCTTTACCAAGGGGACCCCCAGATCCCGGCCCCCCCCCTGTGTGAAATGGTAAGGGGTTACTTACCCCTACCATTTCACTAAAAAACTGTCAAAAATGTTAAAAATGACAAGAGACAGTTTTTGACAATTCCTTTATTTAAATGCTTCTTCTTTCTTCCTTCATCTTCTTCTTCTTCTGGTTCTTCTGGCTCTTCTGGTTCTTCCTCCGGCGTTCTCGTCCAGCATCTCCTCCGCGGCGTCTTCTATCTTCTTCTCCTCGGGCCGCTCCGCACCCATGGCATGAGGGGGGAGGCTCCCGCTCTTCTCTTCATCTTCTTCTTCATCTTCATCTTCTTCTTCATCTTCTTCTTCTTCTTCTTCTTCTCTTCTTCATCTCTTCTTCCTTCTTCATTTCTTCTGCGGGCCGCTCCGCATCCATGCATGGAGGGAGGCTCCCGCTGTGTGACGGCGTCTCTTCGTCTGACGGTTCTTAAATAACGGGGGGCGGGGCCATCCGGTGACCCCGCCCCCCCTCTGACGCACAGTGAATTGACGGGACTTCCCTGTGACGTCACGGGGAATGCCACAGGGAAGTCCCGTCATGTCCCGTGCGTCAGAGGGGGGCGGGGTCACCGGGTGGCCCCGCCCCCCGTTATTTAAGAACCGTCAGACGAAGAGACGCCGTCACACAGCGGGAGCCTCCCTCCATGCATGGATGCGGAGCGGCCCGCAGAAGAAATGAAGAAGGAAGAAGAGATGAAGAAGAGAAGAAGAAGAAGAAGAAGAAGATGAAGAAGAAGATGAAGATGAAGAAGAAGATGAAGAGAAGAGCGGGAGCCTCCCCCCTCATGCCATGGGTGCGGAGCGGCCCGAGGAGAAGAAGATAGAAGACGCCGCGGAGGAGATGCTGGACGAGAACGCCGGAGGAAGAACCAGAAGAGCCAGAAGAACCAGAAGAAGAAGAAGATGAAGGAAGAAAGAAGAAGCATTTAAATAAAGGAATTGTCAAAAACTGTCTCTTGTCATTTTTAACATTTTTGACAGTTTTTTAGTGAAATGGTAGGGGTAAGTAACCCCTTACCATTTCACACAGGGGGGGGGCCGGGATCTGGGGGTCCCCTTGGTAAAGGGGGCTTCCAGATTCCGATAAGCCCCCCGCCCGCAGACCCCCACAACCACCGGCCACGGTTGTGAGGATGAGGCCCTTGTCTTCATCAACATGGGGACAAGGTGCTTTGGGGGGCTACCCCAAAGCACCCTCCCAATGTTGAGGGCATGTGGCCTGGTACGGTTCAGGAGGGGGGGGGGGGGCCGCACTCTCGTCCCCCCCTCTTTTCCTGCGGCCTGCCAGGTTGCGTGCTCGGATAAGGGTCTGGTATGGATTTTTAGGGGGACCCCACGCCGTTTTTTTTTTTTTTTTTTGGCGCGGGGTTCCCCTTAAAATCCATACCAGACCTGAAGGGTCTGGTATGGAATTTAGGGGGAACCCCACGTCAATTTTTTTTTTAAATTTTGGCTGGGGTTCCCCTTAATATCCATACCAGACCTGAAGGGCCTTGTATGGAATTTAGGGGGACCCCCACATCATTTTTTTTTTTTAATTTTGGTTCGGGGTTGCCCTGTGGGGAATTCCCATGCCGTTTTTATCAATGAACTTCTATGTGTATTGTCGGCAATGCAATAGCCGCGGTAGTTTTAAATGAGTTTTTTCCTTCAAAATGTCATTTTGCTGTCAGACTGTTCTAAACACGGGAAACATGCGCCCCTTTACAGGCATACTATAGACACCCCCCAGGTATGAAATTTAAAGGGATATTACACTTTTATTGTTTGACTTTAAGCATTTTTAAAATCACTGCTCCTGAAAAAACGGCCGTTTTTAAAACTTTTTTTTGCATTGATCCATGTCCCCTGGGGCAGGACCCAGGTCCCCAAACACTTTTATTGACAATAACTTGCATATTAGCCTTTAAAATTAGCACTTTTGATTATTCATGTTCGTGTCCCATAGACTTTAACGGTGTTCGCGTGTTCGAACGAATTTTTTTCCTGTTCGCATGTTCTGGTGCGAACCGAACAGGGGGGTGTTCGGCTCATCCCTAGTTTAGAGCAAAGCATATTCATGTGTTAGAATGGCCCAGTCAAAGTCCAGACCTAAATCCAATTGAGAAGGTGTGGCAAGACAAATTGCTGCTCATGGAAGCTCTCCATCTAATCTGACAGAGCTTGAGATATTTTGCAAAGAAGAATGGGCAAAAATGTCACTCTCGAGATGTGCAAGAGACATGTGACAATATGTAGAGACATACACAAGACTTGCAGCTGTAATTGCAGCAAAATGTGGTTCTACAAAGTATTGACTCAGGAGGGCTGAATTCCAATGCACGTCACACTTTTCATATATTTATTTGTAAAAAAAAATTGAAAAACATTTATCATTTTCCTTCCACTTCACAATTATGTCCCACTTTGTGTTGGTCTATCATATAAAATCCCTATAAAATACATTTATGTTTTTGGTTGTAACATGACAAAATGTGGAAAATTTCAAGGTGTATGAATACTTTTTCAAGGCCCTGTAACCGTTTAATCCATCAATCTTCAAACATGAACAGCACACCAGATAAAGGACATAAAGTAACTGCTTATTAACAAGTTTCACACAACATTTTTGTCTGTGAATCTATGTCATTTTTGCTGATTTTCATTGATGTTTTTAGATAGCTGTTAAGAGTAAAGCTGGCCATACACCTATAGATTATCTGCAGATTTTCTATGGTTAGATGTAAAAAGTGGGAGATTCCTCCATCCACACAGTTTAGCGAACATGGAGAAATCTGTTGCACTTTTTCCATCTAACCATAGAAACTCTGCAGATAATCTATAGGTGTATGGCCAGCTTAAATCGGCAGAGCTACTTGCCACTGTTTACTGATAGATGTGAGGTTAACTATTTAGGAGGTAACACTCCGGCTTGCATTTGTTATGAAAAAGCATAGTTTTGCGTGAAAAACGCGTTAATAAGCAGCTACATTATGTCCTTTATCTGTTGTCCTGTTCGCTTTTGAAGATTGTTGGATTAATCATTTATACAACTCTGGTGATGTGAGGCCATTCCTTCTTATGATTATAGTATGTGCAGTGGTGAGCCAGGGCGGGCACCCACATAAAGGCACGGGTGCGCCCCCCAAGCTATTCACAAAAAAATAAAAAGTCACTTTAAGAGTGTCCAGGCACCGTACACACAGCAGTCTATGGGAAGCTTTCCCAGCTTGTAAACAGCTGATCGCAACTGGGAAGCTGATTTGCCCGTGTTTAAGGAGTGTTCAGGGTGCAAACGATGCGCCCCGAACACTCCCCACTCTACACTCATTTTTCTCTGCCTCCTGTGCTTTTATTTTATTGGCGGGGACCGGAGGACTGTGGGCGATGCTTTTTTGTGGCACAGCTGCGTCTCTTCCGGTTTCCCAGCTCACTGTGTTGTGGAAGTGGACTGAGAGTGCGACTGAGTCATTACATCTGAATACATACACTGCCGGGCGGTGAGTATCCTTACACTCTCCCCCCAGTGATCTCCTGCACACTCATTCTGTGCCCTCCAATCCTCCCCCTACCCGATCTCCAATGCCCTGGTGAGAGAAGCCAGAGCAGGAGCACAGCCTATGCTGATCCTGCAGAGAGAGAGAGATGAGCTGAGCTGTGGTCTGAGGAAAGTTTGTGCTGATAAGCAGGTAGCCTTCCATGTTGAGTGAATTTGTTTGCAGGACATGAGATACTGACAAGCAGGGTCAGAAGAGCAGGGGAGTGTGTGTGTGGTGGGGGGAAGAGGGGAGCCAACTACTAAGTCTGCAGTCTCCCCATAGCTGATACACATCTCTCAAGCTGGCATACATCACTGTATAACCCCTTGCTACCCAGGCCAATTCTGACATTTCTCTCCTACATGTAAAAATCATAATTTTTTGCTAGACAATTAGACAGAACCCCCAAACATTATATATGTTTTTTTAGCAGAGACCCTAGGGAATAAAATGGTGATCATTGCAACTTCTTATCTTGCACAGTATTTGCGCAGCAATTTTTCAAACGTGTTTTTTTTTGGAAAAACAACAGTTTCATGCATTAAAAAAAAAAAAAAAAAAAAACAGTAAAGTTAGCCCAATTTTTTTGTATGATGTTACACCGAGTAAATAGATACTTAATGTGTCATGCTTCAAAATTGCACACGCTCGTGGAATGGCGCCAGACTTTGGTACTTGATAATATGAAAGTCATTTATGACCATTCCATTTAACCCTGTGTTATTCAAACTTTGTACAATAAAAAGTGTACTCACCACATAAACTATCACAGGTGAGGATGGTTACCTTTAATAGCCATTCAAACCCCTTTGTGTCAACTTGTGGGCATGTTATCGGGCCAAAATCACCAGGGTATGTAAACTTTTTATGAGGGTCATTTGGGTACTTTCTGTTGCCCTAATGATTTAAAAAGAATATAGACAGTTGATTGATAATAAATGGCTTCAGCCAAACACTAACCATGAGTGAAAGAAAAGTTTTTGTGTTATCATTCATATTCTCAGAAAAATGTCCAAGAAAACCTAAATGCTCCCAGGGTATGTAAACTTATGAGCACAACTGTATGTATGTATGTGTGTGTGTGTGTGTGTGTATGATAGATAGATTATATATATATATATATATATATATATATATATATATATATATATATATATATATATATATATATATATATATATATATATATATATATATATATATATATATATATATATATATATATATATATATATTTTATCTCACAAAAGTGAGTACACCCTCACATTTTTAGAAGTATTTTATTATATGTTTTCATGTGACAACACTGAATAAATGACACTTTGCTACAATGTAAAGTAGTGAGTGTACAGCGTGTTTACTGTTCCCTTAAAATAAATCAACACACAGCCATTAATGTCTAAACCGCTAGCAACAAAAGTGAGTACACCCCTAAGTGAAAATGTCCAAATTGGGCCCAAAATGTCAATATTTTGTGTGGCCACCATTATTTTCCAGCACTGCCTTAACGCTCTTGGACATGGAGTTCACCAGAGCTTCACAGGTTGCCACTGGAGTCCTCTTCCACTCCTCCGTGAGGACATCACGGAGCTGGTGGATGTTAGAGACCTTGTGCTCCTCCACCTTCCGCTTAAGGATGCCCCACAGATGCTCAATAGTGTTTAGGTCTGGAGACATGCTTGGCTAGTCCATCACCTTTACCCTCCGCTTCTTTAGCAAGGCAGTGGTCATCTTGGAGGTGTGTTTGGAGTCGTTATCATGTAGGAATACTACCCTGTGGCCCAGTCTCCGAAGGGAGGGGATCATGCTCTGCTTCAGTATGTCACAGTACATGTTGGCATTAATGGTTCTCTCAATGAACTGTAGCTCCCCAGTGCCAGCAGCACTCTTGCAGCCCCAGACCATAATACTCCCACCACCATGCTTGACTGCAGGTAAGACACACTTGTCTTTGTACTCCTCACCTGGTAGCCGCCACACACACTTGACACCACCTGAACCAAACAAGTTTATCTTGGTCTCATCAGACCACAGGACATGGTTCCAGTAATCCATGTCCTTAGTCTGTTTATTTTCATCAAACTGTTTGTGGGCTCTCTTGTGCATCATCTTTAGAAGAGGCTTCCTTCTGGGACGACAGCCATGCAGACCAATTTAAGGCAGTGTGCGGCGTATAGCCTGAGCACTGACAGGCTGACTCCCCATCCCTTCAACCTCTGCAGCTGCTGGCAGCACTCATACATCTATTTCCCAAAGACAACCTCTGGATATGACGCTGAGCCCGTGCACTTAACCTCTTTGGTTGACCATGGCGAGGCCTGTTCTGAGTGGAACCTCTCCTGTTAAACCGCTGTATGGTCTTGGCCACTGTGCTGCAGCTCAGTTTCAGGGTCTTGGTAATCTTCTTATAGCCTAGGACATCTTTATGTAAAGCAACAATTTTTTTTTTTTCAGATCCTCAGAGAGTTCTTTGCCATGAGGTGCCATGTTGAACTTCCAGCGACCAGTATGAGAGAGTGAGAGCGATAACACCAAATTTAACACACCTGCTCCCCATTCACACCTAAGACCTTGAAACACTAACGAGTCACATGACAAACAGGGAGGGAAAATGGCTAATTGGGCCCAATTTGGACATTTTCACTTAGGGGTGTACTCACTGTTGCCAGCGTTTTAGATATTAATGGCTGTGTGTTGAGTTATTTTGAGGGGACAGCAAATTTACACTGTTATACAAGCTGTAGCAAAGTGTCATTATATATTGTGGGGAGATTAACTCATGGGGATCACCTTTTCTGAATAACAGTGAGCAAATGGGCACTTTCTTAAAAATCTGCGGATGCCAGGTTTATTTGCAGGAGGTTTGCAAAATAAAAACAAACAGTAAATTAAATCCTTGCCATCTGGCACTAAACACAGTCTCCTCTCTATACAGTGCGGGGCTGGTCCCCGTCACCCACAAAACATGCAGAAAAGCAAACTTTTTAGTCCACCCAGAGCTCCTCTCGCTCAGGTTCCTTCCTGAGTCTCAAAACCAGAGCGACCTGCTGTGCTCTCTTCCTGGATATTTAAAGTCCAGCTGACTGTGGACTCCAGTGGATCCGAACATCCGGACCGGAACCCAACCTGCCACAGAGGCTGGAAAAACCGGGCCGGATTCCAGTTCAGTCCCTTACAATGGAACAAATGAGAGGTGAAATGTACCTATTATCATGTATCTCACCTCGCATACCATCACATATCCTCCCCCTCTGCTCAAGCCCCTGTGGCTGAGCACTTGACCCAACCATACAGTGCACGCGAGAGAGGGCATCTGCGTTATTTTGGAATTTTCCCGGCCTGTGCTCCACCGTAAACTGAAAGGGCTGTAAAGCCAGGATCCACCTTGTCACACGGCCATTTTTCTCCCTGTTGTCAAACATCGACTTTAGGGGAGCATGGTCGGTGACCAGTTTAAACGACCTCCCCAGTAGGTAATACCTTAGGGAGTCTAAGGCCCATTTAATGGCGAGACATTCCTTTTCTACGATGGCATAGTTCTTTTCATGCTTGTTCAGCTTCTGGCTTAGG
Organism: Aquarana catesbeiana; assembly: GCF_042186555.1. Taxonomy (NCBI): domain Eukaryota; kingdom Metazoa; phylum Chordata; class Amphibia; order Anura; family Ranidae; genus Aquarana; species Aquarana catesbeiana. The sequence continues at coordinate 274,990,515 of NC_133331.1, read as the reverse complement.
TATACAACTGGGTGCTCCTCACTATCCCTGTTCTGTGACAGTACAGCCCCTAGGCCCACCTGAGAAGCATCCGTCTGTATGACAAACTCCTTGCTGAAGTCCGGGGTCACTAGTACTGGTAACCCCCAAAGGGTCTGCTTTAAATTCTGAAAGGCCTCCTCGGCTTCAGGATTCCACTTGACCATGACCAACCCTCTACCCTTTGTCAGGTCGGTCAGAGGGGCGGCCATGGTGGCAAAGTTGGGTATGAACCATCTGTAATACCCCGTAATGCCCAGGAAGGCCCTCACTTGTTTTTTATTGATTGGTTGGGGCCATTTTTGAATTGTCTCAACCTTATCGGTCTGCGGCTTGACCACTCCCCGGCCAATAATGTACCCAAGGTATTTGGCCTCCTCTAGGCCTATGGCACATTTGTTTGGGTTAGCCGTAAGACCTGCTTCCCTAAGGGAATCTATCACCGCTTGTACACGAAGCAGGTGCGATTCCCAATCTGGGCTGTGGATGACCACATCGTCCAAATGTGCAGCTGCATACGGTTGATGTGGTTTCAAGGCTTTATCCATTATTTGCTGGAATGAAGCAGGGGCTCTGTGCAGACCAAAAGGCATCCGCTTATATTGAAACGAGCCCTCAGGAGTGGAAAAGGCAGTCTTCTCCTTGGCCGATTCAGTTAGTGGTATTTTTCAATAGCCTTTCCTCAGGTCTAGGGCCGTTATGTAGCGAGCCTGACCTAACCTGTCCACGAGTTCATCGACCTGGGGCATCGGGTATGCATCGAACTTGGACACACTGTTGAGTTTCCTGAAGTCGTTACAAAACCTGATAGTACCATGAGGTTTTGGGACCAGCACTATGGGGCTCGACCACTCACTGTGGGACTCTTCTATCATGTCCAACTCTAACATACTTTTTATTTCCTTTGCAACTGCCTCTTGTCTGGCCTCTGGGATTCTATACAGTTTTACATTTACGCGAACCCCTGGTTCCGTCACTATGTCATGTTGGATCATGTTGGTCAGTCCGGGTAAGGGGGAGAAAAAGTCTCTGTTTTTTTCCACAAACGCCATAACATCCCTTTGTTGTGCCACAGACAGGGTATCCATTATGGGGACGTCAGGTGTCATGGGTATCCGGTCTGTTAGAGGCGTGGACGTGGCCAGTAAAGTCTCTCTGTCCTTCCAGGGCTTTAAGAGATTCACATGGCAAATTTGGTGTGGTTTCCTTTTCCCTGGCTGGTAGACTTTGTAGTTTACCTCCCCCACCCTTTCGACAACCTCAAAGAGACCCTGCCACTTGGCTAGGAACTTACTTTTCACCGTGGGAACCAGTACTAACACTCTGTCCCCGGGGCTGAAAGTACAGGCCTTGGCCCCCCCGGTCATACACCCTCCTCTGGGCCTCCTGGGCTTGCTCCATATGTTCTCGTACCAGGGGCAGGACAGCTGCGATTTGATCCTGCATCAAGGAGACATGCTCTATGATGCTTCTATATGGGGTGGCCTCCCCTTTCCATGTTTCTTTGGCGACATCTAGCAGCCCCCTAGAATGTCTTTCATACAAAAGCTCAAAGGGGGAATAGCCTGTGGATGCCGTTGGAACTTCACGTATGGCAAACATGAGATATGGTAGCAAAAAATACCAGTTTCTCCCAACTTTGTCAACCACCTTTTTCAGCATACTTTTCAAAGTTTTATTAAATCTTTCAACCAGACCATCCATTTAGGGGTGGTAGACAGAGGTACGGAGATGGGAGATTTTGTAAAGTCTACACAGTTCCTTGGTAACCCCGGACATAAATGGGGTGCCCTGATTGGTTAAGATTTCTTTTGGGATCCCCACTTGACTAAACACCTGAACCAATTCCTTGGCGATAGCCTTAGCGGAGGTGTTGTGCAAGGGTGTGGCCTCAGGATAGCGCGTTGCGTAGTCTAGGATCACCAGAATATGCTGGTGACCCTGGGCAGATTTCACAATCGGCCCCACCAGGTCCATGCCAATCCTTTCAAAGGGGACCTCGATTATTGGTAGAGGAACAAGAGGGCTGCGAAAATGGGGCAACGGTGCCGACATTTGGCACTTGGGGCACGATTCGCAGTACTCCTTGACATCTGCATGCAACCAGAAAAACCTCTGAGCGATTCTCTCCCTGGTTTTTTTGATACCGAGATGTCCCCCCATTACATGACCATGGGCCAGGTCTAGCACCACCCTATGGAAGGGTTTGGGAACCAGTAGCTGTTCTACCTAGTCCTCTCCATGTTTTATCACTCGATACAATAAATTGTTTTTAACGGCCATGTAGGCCGTCCAACATCTTAACGTTTTCCCTGGCTCTCATGAGGGTGGTCTCTCGCAGAAATCCTCTCTCCTGACCTCTAACTCGGGTACGACATTTTGGCTACTCTCAATGTCAGGGTCAGAGGGGGTCTCCTGTTCGTTACCCTCAGGCTGAGAGCTAGCTTCTAGGTCCTCCTGCTCCCCAGCCACGACAGGGAAAGGAAGAGGATCTCCGGCTTCCTCGATCCCACCAACAGCATCACCTTCCTTTTAGCAAAAAGGGTCTGGTGAGAGTTCCTGTGCTTCCCCAGCAGGCGGAGCTCTATCTACCAGGCTCCCTTTGCTCTCCCATAAATTCCAAAAATGTGGAAAATCTGTGAAGGTACCAACCCCCTGAATGTGTTACACTGCCCCAGGGGGTATCAACCTCAACCACCGCTGTCCGGTAGTCCCGAGTGTCCCCATGTATGCAAATTACCCCAATAGTAATGGGGTGTAGTTTTGTGGGGTTCACACAGTCATTCCTGACTAGGGTCACCACACTACCAGAGTCTAGCAAGGTTGTGAGTGGCTTTCCATCCACTGAAATAACACACATCTGTTTTTCAATGCGACTCTGACATGATGCAGTACATGCGACCTGTGCAAACAGAGAAATGTGTCTTTTCATAAAAGCATAATCACATTGCATAAGTTCATCATCTATAGGACAGTTTGCAGCAATATGCCCTAATGTATGGCAACGAAAACACTGTATGTTGCCTACCCCCAGTCCTCTTAACGGCCCTAGAGACCTTCCTGGCTTCTTTGGCCAGTCTCGAGGTCTAGGACCCATAGTCTCATCATCTGTAACAACAGTCCCAATTTCCCCAAGCTCTTGAACCCCGTAACAGTCTTACCAGAACCGCTGGGAGATCTTGCACCCCTAGACACACCGGAGTGGGGCGTAGATGGGTTCACCAAGTCCTCAGTTGCACTGTAGCTCCCCACTAGGTCCACCAGTTGGGCCGCAGTTTTGGGGTCCCCCTGTCACATAGTTACATAGTTAGTAAGTTTGAATAAAGACACCAGTCCATCTAGTTCAACCTGATTGAGTGTGGGTGCGTGTCTACAATTATCCCCATTTATTTAAGGTACCCATATAGTGCCGTCAATTTATGAAGCGCTCCACACATGCATCGCACACTCACATTGGTCCCACAATCCAAGGTCCCCAACTCACATTTATATACTAGGGCCAATTTTTGGACAGAAGTCAATTAACCTGCCAGCATGTCTTTGGAGCGACCCACTGTCCGACCCACTTCCTCAGAGCATCAGGGAGCAGGTACCAGTCCATTACCACACACTCCACGATCTGAGGGCTTCTCAAGGTCTCTGGCTGCAACCACTTCCTGGTGAGGTGGACCAGGTCAATCATTTGTGAACAGGGTGGTTTGTTGCTGGAGTAGGACCACTGATGCACGTGCTGGGCCCAGACTGCCATGGGGACACCCAAGCGTGCGAGTATCTCTGCCTCTAGAGTCTCATAGTCCTGGGCCTTATCTGGATCAAAATAGGCTTTTTGGGGTTCTCCTGTTAGAAATGGGGCCAACAGACCCGCCCACTGCTCTTTTGGCCATCCCTCGTGGACAGCGACTCTCCCGAAAGTTGCAATGTATGCCTCGACCTCATCGGCAGGTGCCATTTTCTGTAGATGGTAGGATGCACGTACCAACTTTGGTTCCACTGGCACAGGAGGTACGGACCCCTTTTTCAGTTTCACCAGAGCCTCTGCGAACTACCGGTTCATTTCCTGCTGGGCTGCCTGTTGTGCTGCAGCGGCCTCTGTGACTTGGCGGTACATTTCCTGTTGTGCTACAGCGGCCTCTGCGACTTGGTGGTTGGTTTTCCTCTGAGCTGTATTGGCCTGTAGCAGGGCTTTTAACATTTCCCCCATCTTCAGAAAAGTGCCCGCATTCTCCACCAGCTCGTGGGGATCATCTTTTCTGAATTACAGTCAGCAAATGGGCACTTTCTTAAAAATCTGGTGGATGCCAGGTTTATTTGCAGGAGGTTTGCAAAATAAAAACAGTAAATTAAATCCTTGCCATCTGGCACTAACTGAACAAATAGTCTCCTCTCTATACAGTGCGGGGCTGGTCCCCGTCACCCACAAAACACACGGAAAAGCAAACCTTTTAGTCCACCCAGAGCTCCTCTAACTCAGGTTCCTTCTGCAGTCTCAAAACCAGAGCGAACTGCTGTGCTCTCTTCCTGGATATTTAAAGTCCAGCTGACTGTGGACTCCAGACCGGAGTCGCAGACCGGACCGGAACCCAGCCTGCCACAGAGGCTGGAAAAACCGGGCCGGATTCTGGTTCAGTCCCTTACAATGGAACAAATGCGAGGTGAAATGTACCTATTATCATGCATCTCACCTCGCATACCGTCACAATATATATATGAAATAACAATCCTCAATAAACAGAGCATAGCACAGTGTTCACAGCTATTTGCATGGTAACACTATTGTATGAACACTGATTATTTAGCAAATAATTTCCAACAAAACCAATTGGCCCTCTCGTGGTAGGGATAGACTTCTGTAAACTAAGGAAAGTGTACCATACAAAGCATGCCATGGTGCTGCAAAGATTGGTGGACATGGTCAAGGGAGGGTGTCATAAATGGAACATGGTACATTGTGACACACCTTGACATATTTGAGCATCACCTTCCTTTGCAGTGCTCAAAATTTGGTGGAAATCTCAGAGCCGAAAGATAGATTTTTGTCCAGAATGGGGGTTTAAAATATACTCTGTGGCTATTTTACATGCTTCATTCTGTTTAGTCTGTTTTTATTTCATTCTGTTTCATGTATTGTCTTTTAAATCTGAATGCCCGATTGGCAGTTGTAGACATGCAATATGTGCCTGGATGAAACACGGTACAAGTAGGCCGTATAGAGTTACATGTGTAGGTAGTTTTAAATGGCTGGTTCAACAATCCTACTGTAATGCAGAAACTCAAAGACTTGTGGATTGTATTGCAATCACGTTTCTCAGAGCTGTACCAGTACAGATCATAAGAACCACAGAGCCATAAACAGTGTCTTGAAAAAGTATTCATACCCCCTGACATTTTCCACATTTTGTCATGTTACAACCAAAAGATGTAAATGTATTTTATTGGGATTTTATGTGATAGGCCAACACAAAGCGGCACATAATTGCGTAGTGGAAGTAAAATGATAAATGGTTTTCAAAATTTTTTACAAATAAATATCTGAAAAGTGTAGCATGCTTTTGTATTCAGCCCCCTTTACTCTGATACCCCTAACCAAAATCTAGTGGAATCAATTGCCTACCAACACATGGCTGTCCACCTAAACTGACAGGCCGGCAAGGAGAGCATTAGTTAGAGAAGCAGCCAAGAGGCCCATGGTAACTCTGGAGGAGCTGCAGAGATCCACAGCTCAGATGGGAGAATCTGCCCACAGGACAACCATAATGCCCTGTACACACAATAGTATTTTCCGATGGAAAATGTGTGATAGGACCTTGTTGTCGGAAATTCCGACCGTGTGTAGGCTCCATCACACATTTTCCATAGAAATTTCCGACACACAAAGTTTGAGAGCTTGCTATAAAATTTTCCAACAACAAAATCCGTTGTCAGAAATTTCGAACGTGTGTACACAAATCCGACGCACAAGGTGCCACGCATGCTCAGAATAAATTAAGAGAAGAAAGCTATTGGCTACTGCCCCATTTATAGTCCCGACATACGTGTTTTACATCACAGCATTCTGAATGATCGGATTTTCTGACAACTTTGTGTGACCATGTGTATGCAAGACAAGTTTGAGCCAACATCAGTCGGAAAAAATCCATGGATTTTGTTGTCGGAATGTCCGACCGTGTGTACAGGGCATTAGTCGTGCACTCCACAAATCTGGCATTTATGGAAGATCGGCAAGAAGAAAGCCATTGTTCAAAGAAAGCCATAAGAAGACCCATTTGCAGTTTGCGAGAAGTCATGTTGGGGACACAGCAAACATGGAAGAAGGTGCTTTGGTTAGATGAGACCAAAATGTAACTAATTTGGCGTAAAAGAAAAACGCTATGTGTTGCGGAAAGCTAACACTGCACATCACCCTGAACACACCATCCCCATCGTAAAAACATGGTGGTGGAAGCATCATGTTGTAGGGTTGATTTTCTTCAGCAGGGACAGGGAAGCTGGTCAGAGTTGATGGGAAGATAGATGGAGCCAAATACAGGGCAATCGTAGAAGAAAACCTATTCCAATCGTGCGTAGGCCTCATCGGACTTATTTTTTCGAAAATTCTGACGGACCTAGAAATGGAACATGTTCTAAATATTTCCGACGGAACCAATTCCTATCGGGAAAACCGATCGTCTGTATGCTGTTCCGACGGAGCAAAAACAACGCATGCTCAAAAGAAAGTACGAGACGGAAGCTATTGGCTACTGGCTATTAAACTTCCTTTTTCTAGTCCCATCGTAAGTGTTGCACCTCGTTCTGGACAGTTGGACTTTGGTCGGACTTTGGGTTGACCGTGTGTAGGCAAGACCGCTTGAATGGAATTCTGTCAGAGTTCCATCGGAGAGACCTTCAGAGTTCATTCCGACGGCTAAATCGGTCGGGTGTACGCGGCACTAGAGTCTGCAAAAGACCGGGGCGGAGGGTCACCTTCCTGCAGGACAACGATCCTAAACATACAGCCAGAGCTACAATGGAATGGTTTAAATCAAAGCATATTCATATGTTAGAATGGCCCAGTCAAGGTCCAGACCTAAATCCAATTGAGAAGGTGTGGCAAGAACAAAATGCTGTTCACAGAAGCTCTCCATCTAATCTGACAGAGCTTGAGATATATTGCAAAGAAGAATGGGCAAACATTTCGCTCTCTAGATGTGCAAGAGACATGTGACATTATGTAGAGCCATACCCAAAAAGACTTGCAGCTGTAATTGCAGCAAAATTTGGTTCTACAAAGTATTGAGTCAGGGGAGCTGAAGACAAATGCACAACACACTTTTCATATATTTATTTGTAAAAAAAAATTGAAAACCATTTATCATTTTCCTTCCACTTCACAATTATGTCCCACTTTGCGTTGGTCTATCACATAAAATACCAATAAAATACATTTGTGTTTTTGGTTGTAACATGACAAATTGTGAAAATTTTCAAGGCGTATGAATAATTTTTCAAGGCACTGTAACTGTTTAATCCATCAATCTTCAAACATGAACAGCACACCAGACAAAGGATACAAATTAACTGCTTGTTAACAAGTTTTACACAACATTTTGTGTGTGAATCTATGTCATTTTTGCTGATTTTCATTGATGTTTTTAGATAGCTGTCAAGAGTAATCCCCTATACACACGGTCGGACTTTCTGACGGAAAATGTGCGATCGGAGCTTGTTGTCGGAAATTCCGACCGCGTGTGCGCTCCATCTGACTTTTTCCATCGGAATTTCCGACACACAAAGTTTGAGAGCTGGCTATAAAATTTTCCGACAACAAAATCCGTTTGCGTAAATTCCGACCGTGTGTGGACAATTCCGACGCACAAAGCCGACGCATGCTCAGAATAAATTCCGAGACAGAACTGCTCGGTCTGGTAAAATTAACGTTCGTAATGGATATAGCACTTTCATCACGCTGCAATGTTTTAAATTGTTTAATGCAGCGCACCCTCTTCTTCTTTGTAATGCTAGAAGAATGAAGTTGTTTTGCTGCTGATATTCACACAGAGTTCTCACAAACTTCTTTCTTTATTATTTCTCATGATTTCATAAATATAATATTTGTATTCCTCAGATCTACCAAATTTTTGGGGGGTTTTATGTTTTTATATTTTTGATAATTTGATGTTTGTTTTTTTAATCAAGATCTCCTGTTTTTGTTAATTTTTTTAAATTTTTTTTTGGTGATCTCCATAATTATTTTTGTGGGTTTTGTGTGTCAAGTTACCACAACACCATTATTATATTGTATTTTAGAATCTCAAGGAGATTGGTTGGTGTCCCTTGTTAATTTCACATTGTATTTTGGAAATGTACCTGCCTGCTCATAAAAAAACTGTCCTTTTTGAAGTAAAACACATAGGCAAGTATTTGTGAAAAATAAATAGCCATTTATTCTGGGTCATAACAACATAAGGAGGAAGGCAACGCTGGATAAACTGGTGAAATTAGCGAAGCCTTTGTACCCCAGGGCACAAATCAATTATTTTGCAGTCAAAATTGGTGGCCTGAGAAGTCCTTATAATACTGAGCACAATCCGGTCCAGGACTACAAGAGATCAGGAACAGCAGCAGATGACATTTATGTCCCCAGGCTGTGATCATACAAGAGCCTGCATCTTTTGCCAGACCAGACTGAACCCAGGGCCATCACTCTCTGGTCTTCCTTAGATGCTTCCTTCCAGGCTGTGGCTCTGGTGTTGGAGGTGTGGCAGGAGGTGGAGGAGGAGGAGGAGGAGGAGGACCATGGTTGAACTCACAAACGTGGCATCTGGCTTGTGAGTTGGCCCCTCAAACCCTTATTTAGGGCTTGTAAGATGAGATACTCACATATTAGGCATTGGCCCTCCTCCATTTCCAGCATTTTGCAGGCTGTAATATAGGCAAAGTCCTCTTGAAGACTGGGGGGGTTTCTGAGGGCCGCAGTAGCCTTCCAAAATAGGCCAATTGCTGCCTCCTCCAGGTTACTCCTCTTTCTGCCACTTTTTTGTGGAAGGCGGAAGGGAGTAACCTGAGTATCGGGCAGGCTACTGGGCCCGGCCACCTCCTGGCTGCCACTTACCCCCGCCACCTCCTGGCTGAGACTTTCCTGTGTATGAAAAAGGGACATAGTTTTAGTTTTTGGTTCATCAATCACACACAATTTTCATCTCATGACTGCTGCAAATTGAATGTTAATAAATAGAAAAGACTATCATTCTGAGCCCAGCATTTTTCATTCTTGTCACAATCATTTGTGGCCACTACTGTTTATTGATATGTAAAACACTTTGTGAAATCAGAAATTAGTTATCAAAACTAACATATATTTAACATCATTAATTTGACAAACAGAAATATTTAGAAGAATGCTATACCTGGCTCAAGCTGGGCTCCTCCACATGTTGCTGCCTGGAAGGCCCAGGTTGGGCATCTGAAGCCTCAGCTGGGGGAGGAAGGAAGTGTGGAAGGAAGACTGAAGAGTGCTGGCCTGGGTTCTCTCTGGTCTCCCAAAAAATGCAGTCTGTCATAGTACCACAGCCTGGGTACATAAATGTCATCTGCTGCAGCTGCTGATCCCAGGGAATTCTGGACCTTCTTGTGCTCCCTTAGATAAGTGCTCCTCATGCCACCAATTAGGGCCTTCAAATAGGGGATGTCTGCAGTGGGGATCACCAGCTTTACAAATTGCACCAATTGATCCAGCACTGCCTTCCTCTTTGTTTTATTGTTATAATGTGGGTGGTTTACCTGCCACAGACAGGGCAGCTCCCTGAACATATCAATGATTATTGGCATAAAGTCATGATCATTGACTAGATCCATTTTCTCTGCAAGACACAACACAAGACAAACCCTAATGTCAGGCTAAACTCTGCTAATCGTGTCCCAATATAGGCCTCAAACTATAAGCAGTATAGGCCCAAATTAAAATGGTACCTTCGTTATCATAATCAGCGCTTCCGATACTCCTTCCTCCGCTCACAGATCGTATGTACGATGCACGCGTGTTGCGCTTTATATACACTGCACATGCGTGAAACTCCGCCCGCCCGACGTTCTTTCTAGTCTATTCCCCGCCCCTTCTCTTTTGGCACAGTGGGGGAGAGCACACGGCGGAGAGACAACAGGTGCGTGATAATTCCAGCAATGAGGAGGAGGAGGAAAGCCCGGAGCCAGAAACATCAAGATCCCGCAGGTGATTTAAGGCATCAAATATGGCCTTTGTAGAGATGGTGGAGATGGTGGACATATTGAAAAGGGTCGACTATGACGGGAAGTATGGACCTTACCCAACCCCAAATGTCAGAGAGGCCAAGATCATGGCTAAAGTTGTGAAGAGTCTGCACAGAAATTTTGGGGTACGACGATCCAAGGATCAATTGAGGAAACGGTGGTCGGACCTCAAATTAAGGGAGCACGATCAGTATAGAAGGATCAGGAGAGTGCTGCAAAAAAGTAAGTACTTGTCCTGTGTTCCTATTCTTTATTTTGATTACGTTCGTGCTGCTCCATGTGCTTTTCTTTACTGTTGTACAGTTTAAAATGGCAACTTTCATGTTCATATTAATCGTTCGTAGGAAACATTGTTCGTTAGGCCACTAAAATACGATGTTTTGGCCATATGCAGTTTAATACCGTTTTTCTGGCCTACTTCTATTAAAAAAAGTTTGTTGTCTAGATGGGTTTGTAACTAGAATGAAATGCAAGCTAGATTCTGTGTAAGGAGAGGACACTCAGCAGCTGTTTACACATCTGGACGCTGGAGCACTAGTGTGGGACAAAAGAACACCCTTTTTATTAGGGGGCCCACACAGGTGCTCCAGTGAATACTATAGGGATGTCTCCATCTGTGAAACTTGCACAAAACAGGTAAGTATTCAAGCTTTACAAAGGACAAAAAAAAATTTCAGCTTGGAACTCTGCCAAAACAGACAATTGTACCCCACTTCCAAGCAATGTTTCATATTCCTATTTCTGCCATCAAATATCTGTGTGCTAAGTATACCGATTTTTGTTCACATAGGGGAGAAAAGACTCAGAGGACACCACTCATCAGAGGACACCAAGGACCCCCCACCTCAGGAAGAAGGGGAAATCCCCCAAACCCAACCAGAGGAGGAGGAGGAGGGAGACGTTGTAGAAAGTGTCACCACAACAGGTGAGTGCCTGCAACCACAGCTTCAGGTAATAGATGGATGCCTGCATATTTATAATACATGGTGGGTTTTTTTTTTGTTTTTTTGTAGATGATCGAGATGTTGTGGAAGAGGAATGTCATTTCATCAGTGAAAGTGCCCAGATCCTTATCAGGGAAATATTGGGGTGTAACAGGGATTTAGAAAACCTAAAGGAAAACATCAATGATGTTCAAAACAAAATGAAGAACATCATTGATGTTTTAGGGAGAATCCAGAAATCCCTAAATTTCTTCAGCTTTTTTTATTTCTTATGACTAATTTTTTACGTATTTTAAAAGCCAAATTTAGAAGATGCACACAGTGTGTCAACATGTGCTATCTGCCATCACGGGAGATCAATGTACGCGTTTTGTGGGTGAGACCCCTTCCTCGATAATAAAGTAGGTGAGAGGAAGGGGTTGCACCCACAAAACACGTCCATTAATACCCCATGATGGCAGCTAGCACATGTTGACATTAGGCATGGGATCAGGAGGGAAATCTCCTTTTTGAATCCCAATTTGTGTGCATCTTCAAAATTTGGCTTTTACAGGAGTGACTTCACCTCATCTGATGAAGGCAATAGCAAACACAGTTTTCACATACTCATGTCTGATATTGCCTTCACTTTATAAAAGTTGAACTTTGTAAGTTCCAGAGTTGTGTATTGTTTTATGGTTTTAAACATGCCTGTTTTACCTATAAAAGGCCATTTAATGTGACCTAAAAAAAAGGTTATACAACAAACATGTTGGTTTGTTCAAAAACCCTTTTAGAAACACACATGTGATTGTGCTTTGAGTAAAAATTATGATAATCAACTAAGCGTGCGACTTCTTCTTTCAATGCTCAAAAGCAGTTTTTGGAGTAAATTTGTTTTTTTACGTGACCATGGGGGTTATTTACTAAAGGCAAATCCACTTTGCATTACAAGTGCAGTTTCAATGCAGTCTCAAGTGCACTTGTAGTGCAAAGTGTATTTTCCAGTGCTTTATAATTTTACACAATCATGCCATTTTCATGAATCCTCAAATTTCGGCCATGGTGCTGAAAATGTAGAATATTTTTGTCAGTAATGCATTACATACATTAACAACAAAAACAAGGTGTGTGTAGCAGACCCACAACATAATAATAATACTTAGTCGAAGAAGAGATTGTCACGTCATGTCTCAAAGAAATTTTGTTTGCACTGTTGAAGAAAAAGGCCAAAAGAATAATAACATTAAAAGATAACCGAGGAGACAGCTAAAAGAAAGCCAAGCAGTAAATCAAAGCAAATATTTGTTCAGTTTCAAAGATATTTTTATGTAAAAAATGTCTCAGACATTGTCTGGCATATCGATGGCCCCCCTACCTGCAAAGTATTCCATGTATCTTTTACGGACCTCGCGGGCACTCTGGGAGGGCAAGCCAGGACGGGCCAGTTTCAAGCACCATCAGGGTTAGTTCATTCAGAATTCCGGCCTCAGGCCCAACTGAAGCAGCATAATTCAAAGAATTTCTTCTTAAAAAATTGTGGAGAACACAGCAAGACAGGATGATGTGATTCAGTTTATATTCCGCCATGTGTAACGGTGTAAGAAATAGGTGGAACCGTCTGGCCATTATTCCAAATGTGTTCTCCACCACTCTTCTGGCTCTGGCCATCCGATAATTAAAAACCCTCTGGTCCGGGGTAAGGGGCCTCATAAGGAATGACCGCATAAGATGGTCCCCCAGCGCAAACGCTTCATCCGCAACAAAGACAAATGGGAGTCCTTCTGGATTGTCTTCTGGAGGTGGCAAGCCTAAGCTGCCATTCTGGAGACACCTGTAGAACTCTGTCTGGGCGATGACTCCACCATCCGACATCCGGCCATTCTTCCCCAGGTCCACATACAGGAACTCGTAAGTAGCCGACACCACCGCCAACATCACAATACTATTGAACCCCTTGTAATTGTAATATTATGACTCCGATTTGGGGGGTGGGACAATGTGGACGTGTTTCCCATCAATTGCCCCTACGCAGTTGGGAAAGTCCCACCGCTGGGCAAATTGGGAGGCCACAGTCTGCCTTTCCTGTGGCGTGGAAGGAAACTGTGGAGTCAAACCAGAAAAAATACATTAGTCATTTTGCACATAAACATTAAAAGCAGATTAGACACAAACATTCTTGACCAACATCAGTATAACATTTATTTTAGGGAGTATTTAAAGACAAAAGTATAAGGTCCACCTATCAGATTCCTCACCCCCTGTGATGGCCCATTTTTTAGGGGGGGGGGAAGATGTTTTGGACAGGTAACTCTCTCCACTTCATTGAGAAATGAATGCCTAAATAATGTGTATTACTTTGGCCAGCCCCTCCTTACTTACACTATTTGCAGCCCACTGGACAGCTAAGAAGTGTCATAATACAAAAATATGAATACACACTGTACAAATTGGTTGACTTAGCTTGGGTTGGGGGGAGGGAGGGTTCCAAATAAGTTTGGGACCCAAAAAAAAGCCTCTGGCACTCTGCCAGAATTTAAGGACACAAATAAAAATTTTACACATTTTAGGGGATATTTAGGGTAAATCACTACAATGGAGCTGACAAAATACATTGTTAAGTGACTAGGCGAGGTGGATATGGGCCCACGAGAGCATACTGGGGAGGTTATTGAAGGCAAATATGCATGAACGACAAAAAAAGTTAAAAAATTCCAGCATGCATGAGGACAAAGGGGACATTCACAGCATAATGCAATTATGGTAATTAGGGAATGATGAAAGAAATACAATATATTATCAAACATTAAATACAATAAAATGTGATGTTAAAGGATAAAGCTTACCTTAATAAAGTACTTCTGCAGGACCTAAATGATGGCAGAACAGGTCTCTGAGATAATGATCCCCAGAGCCTGGGGGGGGGATGCCTGTCGAGAACTTGAGGTCCTGCAGGCTTCTCCCCGTCACCAAGTACCGCAACGTGGCGACTAGGCTCTGCTCCGGAGTGATGGCTTGCCACATGCAGGTGTCCTGCCTGCTGATATAAGGGGTCAGCAAAGCCAACAAACGGTGAAATACGGGTTCCGTCATCCGGAGAAAGTTCCTGAAATCATCAGGATTATTCTCACGGATCTCACGGAGCAAAGGCATGTGACAGAATTGATCATGCTGGAGCAACCAATTCTTGGTCCATGAACTCCACCCCACCCTGTTCATGGACTGGGCTTGTGTCAAAGTAAGAACCCCAACACCAAGCCCCCACACAGCACGAACTCTACGATGAGTACGTACATGCAACATGGCTTCAAAACGGTCGGCTGGTCAGAACGAAGTAACAGAATGCACTGAAGAACAGCTAGGCCTGTGAAGAGTGACCTGAAAATCAGTAACTAGTGGACAAGAACACACTGTATAAACGAATGGAAATTCACTGCACGCACTGAAGACCAGATACAAACCCACAAACACAAACTGAACAGCAGAAAAACGATCTAAAAACCACGAGTCTGAAAAAGCACGAATCGTCTCTCACCAAACTTTTACTAGCACAAGATTAGCAAAAGGAGCCCAAAGGGTGGCGCGCTTGGTATTGAACTGCCCTTTTATAGCCTCGTCGTACATGGTGTATGTCACAGCGTTCTTGACGTTCGGAAATTCCGCCAACTTTGTGCGACCGTGTATGCAAGACAAGTTTGAGCCAACATCAGTCGGAAAAAATCCGATGGATTTAGTTTTCGGAATGTCCGATCAATGTCTGATCGTGTGTACAGGGCATAAGTCTGCAGAGCTAATTGCCACTTGTTTACTGATAGGTGTGAGGTTAACTATTTAGGTGGTAACACCTCCAGCTTTCATTTGTTATGAAAAAGCATAGTTTTGCGTGCAGTGCCGAGCCAGGGCAAGCATCCACATAAAAGCACGTCACAGTCCCGGAGCATGATGAAACTGTGATGACATAAGGGGTGGGGTCACCGGGTGACATCTCCCAGTGGCCACGCCCCATGCCTATATAATTGGTTGCGGACCTCACTCACGGCATTACAGCGAGAGGGAGCGTCGTGTCAACATCTCAGGAAGAGAAGAGGAAAGAAGACGTCTCAGAAGACCGGGCTCCTCCGCTAGCAAAAGATATCGGAGGAGCCCGGCAGTAGGAAGAAGGCACCGGAGAAGAACCAGAGAGTGCGGAGATGACACTGAAGAGAGGGAGAAGAGGCCTGAGAGACCCCCGAAGTCGGAAGAAGACCCCCGGAGCTGCCTAATTAATCACTTTACAAACCTGTCTACTGTGTTTGTTTTTATTGACACTTTTGTTCCTAGGTGAATGGGTAGGGGTATGATGTACCCCATACTCATTCACATAGGGTGGGGGGCCAGGATCTGGTGGCCCCCTTATTAAAAGGGGCTCCTGGATTCCAATAAACCCCCCCACCTGCAGACCCCGACAACCAACGGCCAGGGTTGTCGGGAAGAGACCCTTGTCCTCATCAACATGGGGACAAGGTGCTTTGGGGTGGCCCCAAAGCACCAACCCCCCTATGTTGAGGGCATGCAGCCTCGTACGGTTCAGGAGGGGGGGGGAGCTCGCTCGTCCCCACCCCCTTTCCTGACCGACCGGGCTGCATGCTCGGATAAGTGTCTGATATGGATTTTGAGGGGGACCCCCACGCTGTTCTTCAGCTTAGGGGGTTCCGCTTAAAATTCTTACCAGACCAAAGGGCCTGGGATGCCCCTGGAGGGGAACCCATGCCAGTTTTTTATTTAAAATTTGGCGTGGAGTTCCCCCTCAAGATTCATACCAAACAGTGCCTGGCATTGGCGGGGATCCTAGTCAGATCCCCGTGCTTGATGCTAATTGGGAAAGGAAAAAACATTTTTCCTTTTCGATGAGCGAGCCAGCTCGGCACTGCTATCCGCAGCTGACACAGTGATTACCTGCGGTTATGTGCGGATAGCTGTGCTAAATCGCTCCTGGATGCAGTCAATTCTATTTTTTCTATCCGCACCAAACTGCATGTAATGAAAATGCGGCTAAACGCAGTGTGTGAATGGGGCCATAGGAAAGCATTGTGTGCATTTAGCTGCGGTAGAAAACGCAGTTAAAAGCACAATTCTATCTGTCCGTGTGAAAGGGGAAAAATGCAAAGCCTTGGCCAAATTTACCTATCACTAATTACAGAAACACAAATTACAGAAACACACTAAGCACCTACCTGAATGGGGTTGGTGCTACATATACAGTGTAAATATATATATATATATGTTAGTAACATCGGGGGTTGGTTTAGCTTAAAGGTAGAGCTTACCAGTAAGCTGAGTCCACGCCAGATATGCAGTTTTAAGGGCTTGTAGGCCCACTTTTATTAAAGAAAGAAAATGTCCGATAACAGAAGAGTTGCCCACACAGGGGTTTCAGCTTTCCACAGCAACAATGTAAGTTTAATCAAAAATACCAAGCCACCTGGCTCTCTTTAGCAGCACTGCTGCTCAGACTTATGCTTCAGCCCTCTCGGCTCTATAACAGAGTTCCTGTACACCCAGTACCTCAGCACTCTTTTTCAGCTTCCTTTTCCAGCCCACAGGCTTGGACCCTCTGTCTACTCTGACAGACCTGTGCAGACATGCACACTTCTCCCTTGCTTGCCTGGACTCCTCGGGAGGGTGGAGCCCAGAACTATGGTCAGGTGTCTACAAATTTTTAGAACTAGATGTGTACCTCAAAACGGGATTTTAAGGGCAATGCAGAAATTGGCAGTGTTGAATTATAGTTAAAAAGAAGTTTATTGATACAAAAACGAATAGGATATACATGAACATACACATTGATCTAGTTAAGAATAATTATAAAAACATCAGATATATGGAAACATATGATGCATCCTACTGCTAGTTACAAGTACCACCCCCGATAGGTGTGATGGCGTCCTGATAGCAGATTTCCAACGCGTTTCAACTTATTGTAAGGATAAAGTCTTCCTCAGGGAGGGACTGCATCACATTCTAAAATTTTAAGTAACAGCATGATTATTGGTATATACTTAAATATTTGTTTGTTACCTATATCTACAGAAATCGCATTACAACAGAAAAGTATTATATGCGACTTACATTTGCGACTACAGAAATCGCATTACAACAGAAAAGTATTATATGCGACTTACATTTGCATTTAACTGTGAAAAATCGCTTTCCCAGTGCTGGCAGGGGTCCTAACACGTGATTGTCAATGCTGCTCAAATATCCTCTATGGGATGGCCTGGTATATTGTGAAGAAACCAGTATTTGGCAGTCGTGATAATTAAACAACTGAAAAACATGAAGGTATAAGGGAAATGCTAAGAAATTGAACATCAAAAAGGTCAAAGAATGGAAATAATGGTGATTCGTAGGGAAAATAAGGTTCCCCAGGGCCATCATAGAGTAAAAGAGATCAAATACCTTAAATTGATTGTGTCAGGTGTATTGTTCCAAGTGGCAGGGAGCTTTGGTCCTGGAGTACCTCTCTGTAACAAAGCCAGTTGTGGAATGCTGCCTGTGGCCATCCCTGGCGTCCTAATATATGGGGTGTGGGCGTGGCTAAGTGATGGGCGTAGCCCTATTCTAGGTAGAGTCTCACATTCATTGGTGGTGCAGTGGAGGGGGTGCGACTTCAATTGGCTGCTGTCACTGTTTAGAGGAAGCACCTTTGTACAATGTATTGAGGGGAAGCGTCCAGAAGCTTCCCTGTTGTCTAGGTAGCAGACGCTTGGACCTCCAAAAAAAAAAAAAAAAAAAAATTCCTTTTCTCCTCCCAGTGACGTGAAGCCTATTGCTTACACGTAGCCCATGTAGTATGGGCTCGGGGTGAGGCGGGGAGAGAGGTGCGTCTGGTTGCCGGGGCAATGTGCATATGACGTTGGGGTCACATGGCCCCGACGTCAGTTCCTAAAAGAGGGAGGGGCGCCGTGTGACTCCACAGCGCTATTGAGCAGTCTTATCCATGTTAAAACGGGCATCGGGGCATAGTAGCCCCGCTGTCTGAAAAAAAAAAAAAAGTATCAGACTATGCACAGCGGTGTATGGGGTACTGTTCTATGCTGATGTCATAGATGTCACCAAGATATACAGTGACAAGTATGACAAAAAGTAGCAGGTCTATACTCCCTCATTAGAGATGGAAAAAGGAAGGAAGAAAAATTGTGTAAAAGAATTGCAAAGAATTGATTGAAATGGGGATAGTACTGATGAAATATGAAATATATATAATAAGAGAATGTGAAGGGAGATTTTTATTCTTAAATATGCCCAAACCTCTTTATGATGATTGTACTGTCATTGAGCGAATGGCAGAACATCAAAATTAGGGCTTATAACCACCGACACAGTAGGAAATCCCGGGGCATCAAAATAAGATCTGACGCCTTCGGGGTATTCGGGCCATGATGTTGCGTCATGGCCCCCCCCTGTGCCGGGTAGGGATAGTGCCAGTGTGGTGCCTTCTACGTGGGCAAAACAAGACAGGAATTTAGAAAACGTGTCGACAAACATATGCAAAGTATGCAAATCGGCAACTTGTATCTGCCTTTGGGAAGGCATGTTGCCAGATATCACAATTACCGATTACCCTCGGTGAACTTCACAGTCCTTGATAGGATTCATTTGTCACTCAGGGGGGGAGACTTGAACAAGGTCCTCCTCCAGCGTGAAATGCGCTGGATAAGGTACCTTAGGGCCACTACCCCCCCAGGCCTAAATGAAACCGAAAGTTTCAGACCCTTCTTGGAGGGCTTCAGCTCGGGGAAAACGGATTAACATAATTTTTATCTCACCTTCTTTGTTCTCTTGCACCTCTGCTTTTCTAGAACTGGAGTTCTATTCCAGTACCCCTTGCGGAGAAACAGAGGGCTCCCTCCACAACACCATAGGCCCATTATCTCCCCATTGATGATCATATGTCTTAAACTGCTAAGACTCTACACCCTACCCAGTCAGAAACTATATAGGAGAGTTTTTCTAACTAAACTTATTTACTGTAATTACTGTAATCTCTTTTGTGTAACTATATTTTATACAGTATTATGTTAATTGCTGTTATTTCTGCAGATGCATTTTTTTCATGCGACTGTGCCATATGAATCCGCCTCTCAGTGCTGAAACAAAGGGCCAATGATACCGTTGCCATTCTGCCCACTATCCCTACCCGGCACAGGGGGGGCCATGACGCAACATCATGGCCCGAATACCCCGAAGGCGTCAGATCTTATTTTGATGCCACGGGATTTCCTACTGTGTCGGTGGTTATAAGCCCTAATTTTGATGTTCTGCCATTCGCTCAATGACAGTACAATCATCATAAAGAGGTTTGGGCATATTTAAGAATAAAAATCTCTCTTCACATTCTCTTATTATATATATTTCATATTTCATCAGTACTATCCCCATTTCAATCAATTCTTTGCAATTCTTTTACACAATTTTTCTTCCTTCCTTTTTCCATCTCTAATGAGGGAGTATAGACCTGCTACTTTTTGTCATACTTGTCACTGTATATCTTGGTGACATCTATGACATCAGCATAGAACAGTACCCCATACACCGCTGTGCATAGTCTGATACTTTTTTTTTTTTTTCAGACAGCGGGGCTACTATGCCCCGATGCCCGGTTTAACATGGATAAGACTGCTCAATAGCGCTGTGGAGTCACACGGCGCCCCTCCCTCTTTTAGGAACTGATGTCGGGGCCATGTGACCCCAACGTCATATGCACATTGCCCCGGCAACCAGACGCACCTCTCTCCCCGCCTCACCCCGAGCCCATACTACATGGGCTACGTGTAAGCAATAGGCTTCACGTCACTGGGAGGAGAAAAGGAATTTTTTTTTTTTTTTTTTTTTTGGAGGAGGTCCAAGCGTCTGCTACCTAGACAACAGGGAAGCTTCTGGACGCTTCCCCTCAATACATTGTACAAAGGTGCTTCCTCTAAACAGTGACAGCAGCCAATTGAAGTCGCACCCCCTCCACTGCACCACCAATGAATGTGAGACTCTACCTAGAATAGGGCTACGCCCATCACTTAGCCACGCCCACACCCCATATATTAGGACGCCAGGGATGGCCACAGGCAGCATTCCACAACTGGCTTTGTTACAGAGAGGTACTCCAGGACCAGAGCTCCCTGCCACTTGGAACAATACACCTGACACAATCAATTTAAGGTATTTGATCTCTTTTACTCTATGATGGCCCTGGGGAACCTTATTTCCCCTACGAATCACCATTATTTCCATTCTTTGACCTTTTTGATGTTCAATTTCTTAGCATTTCCCTTATACCTTCATGTTTTTCAGTTGTTTAATTATCACGACTGCCAAATACTGGTTTCTTCACAATATACCAGGCCATCCCGTAGAGGATATTTGAGCAGCATTGACAATCACGTGTTAGGACCCCTGCCAGCACTGGGAAAGCGTTTTTTCACAGTTAAATGCAAATGTAAGTCGCATATAATACTTTTCTGTTGTAATGCGATTTCTGTAGTCGCAAATGTAAGTCGCATATAATACTTTTCTGTTGTAATGCGATTTCTGTAGATATAGGTAACAAACAAATATTTAAGTATATACCAATAATCATGCTGTTACTTAAAATTTTAGAATGTGATGCAGTCCCTCCCTGAGGAAGACTTTATCCTTACAATAAGTTGAAACGCGTTGGAAATCTGCTATGAGGACGCCATCACACCTATCGGGGGTGGTACTTGTAACTAGCAGTAGGATGCATCATATGTTTCCATATATCTGATGTTTTTATAATTATTCTTAACTAGATCAATGTGTATGTTCATGTATATCCTATTCGTTTTTGTATCAATAAACTTCTTTTTAACTATAATTCAACACTGCCAATTTCTGCATTGCCCTTAAAATCCCATTTTGAGGTACACATCTAGTTCTAAAAACTACAAGGGATGCTGGCAATGACACGGCCAACCCTCTGAGTCATACATTTATGTAAACAAGGTGTCTACAAATAGCCCAACACACACCTGACCAGTCAATATGCTGGTGGATCTCAAAATCTGGAGAAAGCTGCGAAAGCAGTTTTCTCCAGTCCACATTTATGCTCTGCAGCCTTGCACCAAGCAAATGTGCATATTCTGTGTCCACTTTAACCCCATTTTCATAGTGACAGGGACTCTCACCATTACAATATATATATATATATATATATATATATATATATACAGTGTATACAGTATCTCACAAAAGTGAACACACCCCTCAAATTTTTTTAAATATTTTATTATATCTTTTAATGTGACAACACTGAAGAAATGGCACTTTGCTACAATGTAAAATAGTGAGTGTACAGCTTGTATTACAGTGTAAATTTGCTGTCCCCTCAAAATAACTCAACACACAGTCATTATTGTCCAAACCGCTGGCAACAAAAGTGAGTACACCCCTAAGTGAAAATGTCAAAATTAGGCCCATTTAGCCATTTTCCCTCCCCGATGTCATGCTAGTGTTACAAGCTTTCAGGTGTGAATGGGGAGTAAATGTGTTTAAATGTGGTGTTATCGCTCTCACTCTCTCATATTGGTTACTGGAACAGGCCTCGCCATGGTCGACCAAAGAGGTTGAGTGCATGTGATCAGCGTCATATCCAGAGGTTGTCTTTGGGAAATAGAAGTATGAGTGCTGCCAGCATTGCTGCAGAGGTTGAAGGGGTGGGGGGTCAGCCTGTCAGTGCTCAGACCATATGCTGCACACTGCATCAAATTGGTCTGCATGGCTGTCATCCCAGAAGGAAAACTCTTCTAAAGATGATGCACAAGAAAGCCGTGTTATGGAATTATTTCTGATTGCTGTCCTAGCCTGAGTTTAAGTGGCTTTTAAGTGGAGGTCCCGGTTAGGCCAACACCAGAGATAACATTTGTAGATAATAATCCTGGAGGTAAG
Source organism: Aquarana catesbeiana (assembly GCF_042186555.1). Classification (NCBI taxonomy): domain Eukaryota; kingdom Metazoa; phylum Chordata; class Amphibia; order Anura; family Ranidae; genus Aquarana; species Aquarana catesbeiana. Next base: position 274,968,391 of record NC_133331.1, on the reverse strand, counting down.
TCCTCTATATTAAAAACACCTTGGCTTGCACCAGTATCGATTAAACAGGTTAATTCTGTTTCTCCTCCAGGATAGGGAAGTGTGACAGACCTAGCCGGGAGAGAGACTTTTGGAGGGGACTGAATGCTAGCCTCTTGCTGATCGATCATGGGCCCTGGCATTTGGGGGAACCGTGCTCTTTGTGAGCTGTATACTTGGGGACCCTTGAGGTGGTATTACTGTGGATTCGGGTCCTGGTCCCCCAGGACACACAGACTCTGGGGACCCTGGATTTGCCATATTAGAATAGTGACTGATTCATACCGTTGGGACTCCTACTGTTAAATGCTAATGTCATCAATTCCAGCCACTTGTCTGTCTGTTGCCTGCTAGAATGTGTATTGTAAATAAGTCTCTAGTATGGGATCTAAGAGCCATTAGATCCCCATTGTTGTTTGTGTTAATTAACTGCTATTGTGATAATGTTGATTGGGTTTTCTGAGCTACAAGATGGCCAGTCTGGCCTAAAGGTCATGTCTGAGTCATCTAGGCTGTCTAAAGGGATTAGTTAATTAGCCCATGTTAATTAGGTTTCTGGTAACAGGTGTATGTTCAGAGTAATATGAGCCAGAGGTAGGCACCTCCTCTTTTATTGTATAAAAGAGCCTGTATTTTTCAATAAAAGAGATTCCTGGGTGAACTTACATACAGCCTGCCTGGTGTTTGTTCTGAGCTATACAACTGGATTAGAACGGCACATAGCTGTAGTTCTAGTCCCGGAGCATCGGATGACCGCACCTTTAGATGTTGCGATCTTCAGTCTGATTCTACAGCAGCAGAGGAGTGTCGGGAGAGTGGAACAGAGTGAGCAGGGGCTTGTTACAGGGAGTTCTTGTAAAAATACTTTTACTCTGGCCTCGGGACCATTGTCTCCCCTATGTAACATGATTGATACTGGCATGCCATTTTCCTATGCCTGATCCACTGCTTTTGGCAGAGAACTGGGATCAGCATGAGGTGCCTCTAAGCTCTTTTCCAGTCTACGGTCAGGAAGATAGCAGAATTTGGCTATGTGTCCTTCCCCATCACAATTGTAGCATATAATTGGTCCCCGATTGCCATGATTTCTAAAATTGCCTTTGCCTCTTCCTCTTCCTCTCTGCTTCCTCATGTACATAACCTTGGGTTTGCTGTCTTTTTGGTTAATCCTGTTTTCTATGGATAACAGGATAGGCAGAATGTCTCGAATAGACATATTGCCTGCCTCAGGCCTTACTGTGAACAACTTTTCTTTCAACTGGGGTATTAAAGCATCAAGAAACCTTTGTTTCACCAGTTGTGTAGATGGACTTGCAGTTTCTCCCGCCTTCTCTTCCTCTATTTTAATGCCTGCTTCCTCAGCCATATCACTTAACCGCCTCCAATAAGCCCCTGCGGCTTCCTCTTTCCCTTGCTTAGCATTCATAAATTCAGCATGTCTGGTTTGTCCATATATTTGGGGCAATTTTTCCTTCAATTTCTCACAAACCTCCCGTCCACTAACCATCTTACCTAGATTTTTTACATCTACACCACATTCTTTAAGTAAATAACCACACATGTTGCTTCCCACTGCTTTAATAAGAAGCTGATGAATGTCAGTAGCAGAAGCCTCATATGCTTCCTGTGCAGCGCTTAGTTTGTTTGCAAACCCAATTGGATTCTTTCTAGGATTTCCCAATCCCTCTAATATGGCTCTCATATCTTGGGGACTAAAAGGTACATGCCATTTAATTTGAGACTTACTGTCAACAGCATTACCTTCAAAAACGAATTGGGTTTCTGACAGGATAAACTGCAACAGATTGCTCTGTGCCAGGGGCAGAAGAAGTAGCATCTCCCTTCCTTCTCTCTTCATCTTGCTGCCACAATTTGGAAATTATGGTTTGCTCCGGAAGTTCAGGCTCTATCTCTCTTTCTCTGGCCAAAGCCTTAAGTTCGGAGAGATCTAGTTTTGCATATGTGCCTTTTGATTTATGCCAGTCATCTGTTTCTAGGATACAAGCCAAATCCCTCTTTGTAGGTTGATATGGGGCTGTTAAACCTCTGCTCTCTACTATATTGCCCAGCTCATCTTTTGTGTGTTCCATGTAATCTAATGCTTTTGCTTTTGTGTGTAGACCCCTTAAAGCCAAACTGGCAGCCACATAAGGTGGGGGGTCCTCCTCTACAGAGTCTTCTGGCAAAACGTAGTAAATTTGGGCAGTACTTTTATTAAACATCTCCGTGAAGCCAGTTTGATTTGTTACTTTAGCTTCTGTCTCCCATGTGCAAGCTATTCTCCACGTTCCTTCACTGCACAGTAGTGGGCCATAATCGTGCAGAAAAGTTTGCCATACTTTAAAATCAAAAGTCCCTTCAGATTTTAAAGGTTTAGCTGTTCCCTTCAGTTCATATATACTCTAGCGCTCATCTTGCGCTGAGCATTTTCTGAAGGCCTCTCTCTCTTCATTCCCTTAATTAATTTAATGCCCATAATGACTGGCCAGTCTTCTCTACTTGTGCCTATACCCTCTTGCCTCTAAAACAAATAGTACAGCAAATCTGCAGATTTACAAGAATAGTCTCCACTCATCTACATGGATAGAAGGGGTTTATGACAATAGACAAATCACTCATTAAGAGACTCTCCTCGTCTCTTCTCTTCTCTGTGAGTTTTACCTGACCCTACCATGCGCCTCTGACCCAGGTCGCCCACAAGGAGTCAATGCAGGGAACTGCAGAGGATTCTCCCTATCCACACACAGTCCAACCCGTGAAGGGGGACACATACACATTCACACACACATGTTACCCAACCAGAAAGGTCAAGAGTGGTCTGGTTTCCTTGAGAACCAACAGATAGGATACATAGGAAAGGCAGAATATAGCAAGCTTAAGGGCAGCTTACCTAGCCGCCATTTGAGGTCTGCGTTTCCCGATGACCCTGATCGAAGCGTGGTTCCTTCTAGAGACTATGCCAAACTCCTGGTATTTGACTCGCCAAGATTGTTATGGAATTATTTCTGATTGCTGTCCTAGCCTGAGTTTAAGTGGTTTGGACTCAACCAAATCAGTAGAGGTCCCGGTTAGGCCAACACCAGAGATAACATTTGTAGATAATCATCCTGGAGGTAAGTCCTCTATATTAAAAACACTTTGGCTTGCACCAGTTGTGTAGATGGACTTGTAGTTTCTCCCGCCATCTCTTCCTCTATTTTAAACCCACAACCTTTGAATTAGAAATCCAATGCGCTATCCATTTCAAAGAATTCAAATAGACTACATTCAGATGCCCAGAATAGGCATCTGAATGTAGTCTATTTGAATTCTTTGGAAAGGGAAATCTGGCTTAGGAGAATGCTTTTGGGGAACATGGACAGGCCTCCCTGTATTGTACAGAGCACAAGTGAGACAAGAAGCACAAAACCTGGCTGCAAATGCACTAAATCCAGGTGCTATCCAATAGCAGTCAGTAAGTGCCACCATTGCGCCCTTAGCAAGATGACTGACGCCATGTGCCAGTTGTGTTAAAACTGGGTACAAACTCCTGGGTAGACACCACCTGTTGTCAGCGCTCTACAGGCCCTGCTGATTTTGGGTAGCATTACATTTGATCCACTTATCCTTCTCTTTGATCCATTGTCACTAAAGTGTTAGTTTTAGACACAGTTCCTACCAATCTTTTGGGAGCTGACATTTTGAACTAAATTTTAGCAAACATAGACTACACTCCTACAGGAGTCCAAGTGGTCAGTAGTCTGTCAGGAGAAGTTTTAAATTCTGTCTGTGGAGTATTTTAAATCCAAGACTCCACTCCACCATTTCCACCAGAATTGAAAGTGATTCCAGCTGAATTATGGGCCACCAGCAAATATGATGTAGGTCTGTTGGATTGCACCCCAGTCTTGATAAAAATTAAACCAGGAGCCCATCTCCCACAGATTAAACAGTACCCACTGAGTATTGCTCAGACTGAGGGGATAAAGGATCAAATCACTCAACTGAAAGCAGCACGGGTTGTTGTACCAATTAAGTCCCAAGTCAATACACCCCTGTTCCCAATTGCAAAGAAGCCAGACAAGAAAGGTGGGCAGGTGACATATCGCATGGTGCATAATTTGAGAGCCATTAACAATATAATTGAGGTAGATACCCTGATCGTGCCCAACCTCCGCACTTTACTAAGTGGAATACCTGCCTCCAGCACCTGCTTTACAGTGATTGATCTTGCAAATGCTTTCTTTTCGGTGCCCCTGCACTCAGATTGCTGGCACCTTTTTTCATTTACCCATAATGCCCAAAAGTTAGCATGGACAAGATTGCCCCAAGGCTGTGTGAGTAGCCCCTCTGAATATAATACTGTGTTAAAGCAAGTATTGGACCAATGGTCCCCCTCACACCCAAGCACAGTTTTGCTTCAGTACATAGACGATTTGCTTATTTGTTCTGATACAAAGGACATTTGTAGCAGAGAAACAGTAAGCCTTCTCATGTTTCTCTATAACAGTAACAACAAAGTTAGCAAAGATAAGCTACAATACTGCCAAGAGAAAGTGATCTTCCTGGGTCACTGCATTTCACATGGAATCCGTCACCTAACCCCGGATCGAGTTAAAACCCTACAAAACTTTGAAAAGCCAAGAAATGTATGGCAACTACGTGCCTTCCTGGGGTTAGTGGGATATTGTAAGGACTGGATTCCAAATGCGTCAGAACTTATGGCTCCTCTATATGAGGCTACCACTAGAAACCCTTTCAAACTCACATGGGACAATGAATTGCAGATGAAGGAGCTTATTAAAATTTTGTCTGAAGCTCCTGCCATTGGACTTCCTGACTATACTAAGACTTTCTCGTTGTTCTGTCATGAAGTCAATGAATTTGCTGCAAGTGTACTCAGCCAGCTACATGGAGACAAACAGAGGCCTGTGATGTATGTATCAGCCTCATTAGACCCTGTCATCAAAGGCTCCCCCGGTTGTATGCGAGCCATAGCAGCCTGCATTTTGCTGCTAGACAAAGTAACTGAGCTTGTACTATATTCTGCTCTCACTCTATATGTTCCACATGCAGTACAGGAAATCATGAATCAAGTAAATACCAGACATTTGTCTGCCAGTAGATTTGACAAGTACCAGGCTGCTCTTTTTGCTCCATCGAATTTAACAATCAAACGATGTGTTACTTTAAATCCGGCTACTCTTCTTCCTATAATTGATGAGGAAGATGCAACAAATGGTATTGATGTAGAACCTGAGAGTTTTTCTCATGCTTGTATGGCTCTGATGGAGGTAGAAAGTTAATAGACAGAATGGGACTATAAATGAGACACTAGGTCTCCATCCCTGTGCATATATAAAAAAGGAGGGTTGGGACTTTGAATGAGGTGGGCGAATGAGGCCAAAGGTGGGCCTCATTTGCCCACCTCATTCAAAGTCCCAACCCTCCTGTTTTATTGATGGAGGTAGAAAGGGCCTCTGTCACACCAGCAAAAGATGAGCCTTTATCAGATTGTGACACACACTTATTCGTAGATGATTCCAGATTTTACACTGATGATGGTCAACCACACACAGGGTTTGCTGTAAGCACTACAGACACCATTTTACATCAGGAAGCATTGACGCCCCAGATGTCAGCACAGGAAGTGGAGTTGTGTGCTGTAGTCAAAGCATGTCATCTCCTAGAGAATCAAAGGGGAAACATTTACACTGACAGCAGATATGCATTTTGAATAACTCACGATTTTGGGCCTATCTGGAAAGCACTGAACTTTTTGACTAGTGCAGGAGAGTGGCTATTTGAGGCCTTTCAGAAACCAGCAGAAGTTGCCATCTTGAAGGTAAAAGGATATGCAAGGGGAAATGACATGACAGCCAGAGGAAATGCTTTAGCGGACCAAGCGGCAAAGGATGCTGCCCTTATGGCATTTGGAGTCACACCCACTGTAGGGATCGCCCAGGTAGCGGGGACAGATTGCCCTCATCAAGAGCAGTGGGATGTAGAAACTCTAATTCAGTTGCAGAACCAGGCCCCTGATGAAGAGAAGGATAAGTGGATCAAATGTAATGCTACCCAAAATCAGCAGGGCTTGTGGAGCGCTGACAACAGGTGGTGTCTACCCAGGAGTTTGTACCCAGTTTTAGCACAACTGGCACATGGCGTCAGTCATCTTGCTAAGGGGCGATGGTGGCACTTACTGACTGCTATTGGATAGCACCTGGATTTAGTGCATTTGCAGCCAGGTTTTGTGCTTCATGTCTCACTTGTGCTCTGTACAATGCAGGGAGGCCTTCCATGTTCCCCAAAAGCATTCTCATAAGCCAGATTTCCCTTTCCAAAGAATTCAAATAGACTACATTCAGATGCCCAGAATAGGCACCTATGAGTTTGCTTTAGTGTGTGTTGACATGTTCTCAGGTTGGCCCGAGAGCTTGCCAGTAGTTAAAGCAAATGCAAAAACAACAGCAAGGAAAATTTTGAATGAAATAGTTTGTAGATATGGAGTTCCTGAAACTATTGAGAGTGACAGAGGAACCCATTTTACTGGGGAAGTAATGAAAGAGGTAATGGAAGCCCTTCAAATACAGCAAGCTTTCCATACACCTTATCATCCACAAAGTAGTGGTAAAGTTGAGAGACTTAATGGAATTTTGAAAAACAGATGTGCAAAAATTAAAGCAGATACAGGAAAAGGATGGCTGGATGCTTTGCCATTAGCCCTATATTCTGTATGAACTACCCCTAAACAACCACATGGGCTGTCCCCTATGAGATTTTATTTGAAGGGCCACCCAAAACAGGGCTATATTTTCCCCAACAGTTATAGGCTTCTCACTCTAATCTGTTAGAATATGTTCAGATTTTGCAAATAACATTTAATAAAATACACAAAGGTGTTTATAAATCTATCCCCGACCCAGATTCTGTTTCAGGTGTTCACGGAATTCAACCCGGTGACTGGGTGGTCGTCAAGCGACACGTCAGAAAGCCGCTAGAACCAAAATTTGACGGACCCCATTTGGTGTTTTTGACAACTGGTTCTGCAGTTAAGTTGGAAGGAAAGCCCAACTGGATTTACGCCAGTCACTGCAAGAAAATCCTGAAGTGATGATATCCTTTGAAAAAATGATGATGATGTTTCTTTTCTTTTTGTTGTTTGTGAGAACTGAGACATGGAAAAATAACCCTTTCATCCAAACGTTAAAATTGTATGCAACCCATAGCAACGCTAGTAACTGCTGGGTGTGTTCTCACTTACATCCCCAAATAGGAACAATACCCATGATAGCAATGCCTCTCAAATTCACTGATCTAAACAGGACCAGAATAAATGGCTCATACATTGTCTCCACAGCTAATGAGCACAGATCAGTAACTTTGATGGTTTCAAACAGATAAACACTCCACAGATTTGTTTAACCACTTCAATACCAGCCCATAGTAAAATGACGGCCACAGATGGGATCTCCCATCCTGGGTGGCCGTCTTATGACGTCCTGGGCTTCCCGGCCGTCTAGGGGGCACGCGCGCGCCGTGTTGCTCTGGACCTGGTGCATGTGCCCGGCGGCCGCGATGTCCGCCGGGCACCCGCGATTGCCTGTTAACCGAGCAGGACTGTGGATCTGTGTGTGTAAACACACAGATCCACGTCCTGTCAGGTGAGAGGAGACCGATCTGTGTTCCCAGTACAGAGGAACACCGATCGGTCTCCTCCCCTTGTGAGTCCCCACCCCCTACAGTTAGAATCACTCCCCTAGGAAACACATTTAACCCCTTGTGTCCCCCAAGCGATTAACCCCTTCCCTGCCTGTCACATTTATACAGTAATCAATGCAATTTTATAGCATTGATCGCTGTATAAATGTGAATGGTCCCAAAAATGTGTCAAAAGTGTCCGATGTGTCCGCAATAATGTCGCAGTCACGAAAAAAATCGCAGATAGCCACCATTACTAGTAAAAATAAATAAATACAAATTTTTTAAAAATGCCATGAATCTATCCCATATTTTGTAGATGCTATAACTTTTGCGCAAACCAATCAATATATGCTTATTGTGATTTTTTTTACCAAACATATGTAGAAGAATACGTATCGGCCTAAACTGAGAAAAAAATGTGTTTTTTTTTTTTTTAAATGGGATATTTATTATAGCAAAAAGTATAAAATATTGTGTTTTTTTTCAAAATTGTCGCTCTTCTTTTGTTTATAGCGCAAAAAATAAAAACTGCAGAGGTGATCAAATACCACCAAAAGAAAGCTCTATTTGTGGGGAAAAAAGGACATCAATTTTGTTTGGGTACAGCGTCGCACGACCACGCAATTGTCTCTTAAAGTGCGACAGCGCTGAAAACTAAAAATTGGTCTGGGAAGGAAGGGGGTGAAAATGCCCTGTATTGAAGAGGTTAAACATTACATGCCTGTTTAACACTAAATGTACGGTTGGGCAATTCAGATTGCACCAGAGCAAAAATTACAGTTTATGGAGGAAACTATGGTCAATATTATTATATCCCAGATCCAGAACTAAATAGAACCCTTTATAGTACAAATTGCTCACAGTTCCCAATATGTGAAAATATCGGTTACCTGAGATTCCATGTTATTGCTTCCAGTTTTTTAGGAGCAGGCATACCATCCATATGTAGAGGGTTATATATGTGGAAATAAAGCTTACGCCTGGCTTCCTACTAATATTACAGGTACATGTTATATTGGGAAGTTAGCACCTACTTTGGCTGTTCACAAAGATACAGTGCAACCAGATCAAAGTCCAGAATACCCTTTAGTGTTCAAAAGAGAGCTGTGCACTGAAGGAGACATGGCATGGTCATGGTTCCCTTACTGGACAGGATGGGGAATTGAAGCAATGAAAATGATAAATAATTACACTAGAATTGTAGATGAGATTATTAACCTTACTACCACTGATATAGGCTTATTAAATGAAGAAATGGCTCAGCTTAAGAAAGTAGTATTAGAGCACAGATTAACGCTAAATTATCTTACTGCAGCTCAAGGTGGTATGTGTAAGGTATTTCACACTGACTGTTGTATATACATTTCTGATAATGAGGACATTATTAAAGGGCATCTTGCTAAGATAAGAGAACTACAGAATAAGGCCAGGGATATTGCTAAAGATGGATGCAACCCCTTTCAGGGTTTAAGAGGTTTTGGTGACTTTTTATATGGCATAGCAACATGGTTACAGAAACTAGGCGCTTAGATTGTGATGTTCCTATTTCTCATATTTGTTATTTACTTCCTCATCAGGCTATGCCTCTGTGTGACTACCCGCTGTACCAACAAATGTACCAGCCCTGATGAACCCATTATTGTGAGAAAGCTAGGATAGAGCTGAACAGGACGCCGTCTCTCTGCGCCAATGTAACAGGAGTTACCAGCAATCGGCTGAATATAACGCGGAGAAGAATGGTGTCAAATAAACAAAAGGAGGAAAATGACATGGACATTCACTGTACTGTTCATTTAAGCACAAGAGACTCCATTTTGTTCTCACTGTTGAAATATGTTCTGTAACCTTCACCTAACACACAGACACATCTCCTACTAAACGTTCTCTACTCCCCCCTCCCTTCTCAATGTTTTATTTTTGCAATTGTTCTATTCGCTAGCTTTTAATAATATATTTCTATTTGTTAGCTTTTAATAACATCTCACATCACCCCTTTCTTATCTATGTATAAAATAACATGTAATAATACATTTTGACACTGAACTGACATTTTAAACACAGTGATTGAGTCCTGTGAATCTGTTCCTGCAGCTGCAGCATTAACTTTGTTTTAGAGTCCCAATCAGAAATAATTTCATAACACCCGCAGTTTGCTGAAGACAAGCAGACTAAGGACTAGGGATGAGCTTCGAGTTCGAGTCGAACTCATGTTCGACTCGAACATTGGCTGTTCGTAAGTTCGCCGAAGAGTGAACAATTGTTTGGGGACCTGGGTCCTGCCCCAGGGGACATGGATCAATGCAAAAAAAAGTTTTAAAAACGGCCGTTTTTCAGGAGCAGTGATTTTAATAATGATTAAAGTCAAACAATAAAAGTGTAATATTCCTTTAAATTTCGTAGCTGGGGGGTGTCTATAGTATGCCTGTAAAGGGGCGCATGTTTCCCATGTTTAGAACAGTCTGACAGCAAAAGACATTTCAAAAGGAAAAAAAGTCATTTAAAACTACTCGCGGCTATTGCATTGCCGGTCCGACAATACACATAAAAGTTCATTGATAAAAACAGCATGGGAATTCCCCACAGGGGAACCCCGAACCAAATTTTTTTAAACAAATGACGTGGGGGTCCCCCTAAATTCCATACCAGGCCCTTCAGGTCTGGTATGGATATTAAGGGGAACCCTGGCCAAAATTTTAAAAAAAGATGACGTGGGGGTCCCCCTAAATTCCATACCAGACCCTTCAGGATACATCAGGCTGGGCAGCAGGCAGGAACACACCAGGCTGGGCAGTGGACAGGAACACACCAGGCTGGGCAGGGGGCAGGAACACACCAGGCTGGGCAGCGGGCAGGAACACACCAGGATGGGCAGCAGGCAGGAACACACCAGGCTGGGCAGCAGGCAGGAACACACCAGGCTGGGCAGCAGGCAGGAACACATCAGGCTGGGCAGCAGGCAGGAACACACCAAGCTGGGCAGCGGACAGGAATACTTCAAGCTGGGCAGCAGGCACGGGCACTTCAAGCTGGGAAGTAGGCATGGGCACTTCAAGCTGGGAAGCAGGCACGGGCACTTCAAGCTGGGCAGCAGGCAGGAACACACCAGGCTGGGCAGCGGGCTGGAACACACCAGGCTGGGCAGCGGGCAGGAACACACCAGGCTGGGCAGCGGACAGGAACGCACCAGGCTGGGCAGCAGGCAGGAACACACAAGGCTGGGCAGCGGACAGGAACACACCAGGCTGGGCAGCGGACAGGAACACACCAGGATGGGCAGCAGGCAGGAACATACCAGGCTGGGCAGCAGGCAGGAACACATCAGGCTGGGCAGCAGGCAGGAACACACCAAGCTGGGCAACGGGCAGGAACACATCAGGCTGGGCAGCGGACAGGAATACTTCAAGCTGGGCAGCAGGCACGGGCATTTCAAGCTGGGAAGTAGGCATGGGCACTTCAAGCTGGGAAGCAGGCACGGGCACTTCAAGCTGGGCAGCAGGCACGGGCACTTCAAGCTGGGCAGCAGGCACATCAATCGGGGCAACAGGCACCGGCACTTCAAGCTGGGCAGCAGGCACTTCAAGCTGGGCAGCAGGCACTGCAAGCTGGGCAGCAGGCATGGGCACTTCAAGCTGGGCAGCAGGCATGGGCACTTCAAGCTGGGCAGCAGGCACAGGCACTTCAAGCTGGGCAGCAGGCACATCAGGCTGGACAGCAGGCACAGGTACTTCAAGCTGGGCAGCAGGCACAGGCACTTCAAGCTGGGCAGCAGGCACATCAAGCGGGGCAGCAGGCACAGGCACTTCAAGCTAGGCTGCAGGCACTTCAAGCTGGGCAGCAGGCATGGGCACTTCAAGCTGGGCAGCAGGCACGGGCACTTCAAGCTGGGCAGCAGGCACTTCAAGCTGGGCAGCAGGCACTGCAAGCTGGGCAGCAGGCATGGGCACTTCAAGCTGGGCAGCAGGCACGGGCACTTCAAGCTGGGCAGCAGGCACAGGCACTTCAAGCTGGGCAGCAGGCACATCAGGCTGGGCAGCAGGCACAGGTACTTCAAGCTGGGCAGCAGGCACTTCAAGCTGGGCAGCAGGCACATCAAGCGGGGCAGCAGGCACTTCAAGCTGGGCAGCAGGCACTTCAAGCTGGGCAGTAGGCATGGGCACTTCAAGCTGGGCAGCAGGCATGGGCACTTCAAGCTGGGCAGCAGGCACGGACACTTCAAGCTGGGCAGCAGGCACGGGCACTTCAAGCTGGGCAGCAGGCACGGGGCAGCAGGCACAGGCACTTTAAGCTGGGCAGCAGGCACTTCAAACTGGGCAGCAGGCACTTCAAGCTGGGCAGCAGGCATGGGCACTTCAAGCTGGGCAGCAGGCACAGGCACTTCAAGTGGGGCAGCAGGCACGGGCACTTCAAGCTGGGCAGCAGGCACAGGCACTTCAAGCTGGGCAGCAGGCATGGGCACTTCAAGCTGGGCAGCAGGCATGGGCACTTCAAGCTGGGCAGCAGGCACGGGCACTTCAAGCTGGGCAGCAGGCACGGGCACTTCAAGCTGGGAAGCAGGCACATTAGGCTGGGCAGCAGGCACGAGCACTTCAAGCTGGGCAGCAGGCACGGGCACTTCAAGCTGGGAAGCAGGCACATCACGCGGGGCAGCAGGCACTTCAAGCTGGGCAGCAGGCACTTCAAGCTGGGCAGCAGGCACATCAAGCTGGGCAGCAGGCACATCAGGCTGGGCAGCAGGCATGGGCACTTCAAGCTGGGCAGCAGGCACATCAAGTGGGGTAGCAGGCACATCAAGCGGGGCAGTGGGCACGGGCACTTCAAGCTGGGCACGGGCACTTCAAGCTGGGCAGCGGGCACTTCAGGCTGGAAAGCGGGCTCATCAGGCTGGAAAGCAGGCACATCAGGCTGGATAGTGGGCACATCAGGCTGGAGAGCAGGCACATCAGGCTGGAAAGCGGGCACATCAGGCTGGAGAGCGGGCACATCAGGCTGGAAAGTAGGCACTGGCACCTCAGGCTGGAACACTGGCACCTCCGGCTGAAACACTGGCCCCTCAGGCTGGAACACTGGCACCTCAGGCTGGAACACTGGCCCCTCAGGCTGAAACACTGGCCCCTCAAGCCGGGAACACTGGTGCCTCAGGCTGAAATTCTGGCGCTTCAGGCTGGAACTCTGGCGCTTCAGGCTGGAAGGCAAGTACCAGGACATCAGGCTGGATTGGATTAGCTGGTGCGGAGGCAGGTTGGGTTACTGGCAGGATCGTCTTGGTTGGAAAAAACTTTCGTTTTTTCTTTGGCTTAGCCACTGAAGCTCTGTAGGTGAGGGTTGCAGCAGACTGGAAAGGAGGATTGGGATATGGTAGAGAAGAGGTAACAGTAGCTGGGGGAAGTTCCTGTGGGTTTGTAGGCAGCTGAGAAGAGGCAGGTGGGTTGAATGCAGGATGGTACAGAGAGCAGAGACCGGATATGAGTATTTGGTTGGCAGCAGCGTATACTGAGCTGCAACTGAGGTTGACATGGGTGATGGGGAAACATACATTTGGGTAGGCTGGTGTTTGGTGGCAGAGGTGGTTTGTTTAGCTGGAGCTGCTTGCACCATGTCAGACCATGCTGAAAGTATAGGTTGTACTAACTGTGCTTTTAAATCTCCCTGTCTAACAGCAGACTGAGCAGACACAATGCACTCAGCAATCACCTGCGGAGAACAGGCTGAGTAGTGCTTACAAAAATCGGCTGGATCATCTTCAAAAAGCCATACTAGGGATACAACCTGATTCATATCAATAGGAGGAGTGAAATCATCATGGCCCTCTGGAAAACAGGGCAGGGCCAGCTCAGTACATATCTTGATCAAAGGCTGCACCTCCCCAAACAATATATAACCCTGATCGACCAGGGAGTGAGCCAAACGTATAGTTGCAAACAACTGGTCACTAGACCATCCTTTCAAAGCCTGGCGGCAATAATCACCACTTTCAGATGCCAGCAGAGAAAAATAAATAACCTCATCGGCATTCATGTTTGCAACCAAACTGAATCAAAATGTTTCCCCGGTGCAGCCATTTCCTACCAGGGTTGGCCCTGGTATTCTGTCATATACCAGATAAGACCAGAACTGTGTGGACTGCAACAGAGTGAACCAGACATAAAATAGGTGAAAGTAAGTTTATTAAGGTAAATGCATATACATGTGAACACACCACCAATACAGAGTGAACAAACCAAACAGTGATAATACACAACCAGCATATGTAGCAAAAGGGAGTACCAGAATCGTAGTCAAGCCAGGCCAGGGTCATAAACAGGAGATCAGTAGCTGGGAAGGGAAACAAACAGGACAAGAGAGAATAGATTGATCACAGGAGGGAGGGGTCAGGTACAAGGCTCAGGGTCCAGGGTTCAGGTAACAGACAGGAAACAGGATCAACAGGTTCCAGGAATCAGGCTTCAGGCTCAGGCTTCAGGTTCAGGAGTCAGGATTAGAGTAACAGGATGCAGGTCAGGGTTCAAGGACAATACCAGCGCAACATGAGTGTGCACTTGCCGGGTATTTATACTACAGCTGCTAATTAAGGTCAGGTGACACCTGTCTGCAGAGGGGAATACCTGCTCCATACTGCCAGGATTCCTCCGCTGGTGGATGCCAGTACTGCGGCCCAAAACTGACAGAATACCAGCAGGAAAAAGCTCTTCTGACAGCTCCAAACTGCCAGGAGACACCTGCTGGTGGACCTCAGTACTGATTGCCAAATGATCAATATTACCAGCGGAGGAGACTTTTTCTGACAGCGAGTGTCATGGTCTGGGGCTGCATGAGTGCTGCTGGCACTAGGGAACTACAATTCATTGAGGGAACCATGAATGCCAACATGTACTGTGAAATACTGAAGAAGAGCATGATCCCCTCCCTTCGGAAACTGGGCCACAGGGCAGTATTCCAACATGATAACGACCCCATTCACACCTCCAAGATGACCACTGCCTTGCTTAAAATGCTGAGGCTTGTTAGGTACCTGGTAGTTGAGCCCGACTGGTAGAAGAAGACCTCTCTTACAGCACTGGTTCAGGAGCCACTGACGTGGGAACAGTGGTCTCTTGAGCACAGTGGGTAGGAGTGCCTGGTGAAGGTTCTTGCAGAGGCCTGCACAGGAGCTGAGAAGAAGTCCTTCCGGAATGGCTGAGCTGCAGATGCTGGCAAGCGGAAGCGGATCAGTAGGCAGGCAGGTGGGAGGTGAAGCAGCAGCAGAACCTAGAGCTGGATGAGCAGGCTGGAAAGCAGCGTCCTCATGGGTGCAACTGACATTCTTTTAAAGAGCCCTTGGCGCCAAACAGGCTGGGCAGCAGGCAGCAGGAACACTTTCTGGGATGGGGACCCTCGGCTCAGGTGGAAGCATTACCACAGAGGGAGATGAAACAGCCTGTGTTGGGGCAGCCGCTGAGGCAGAAGCCACACCTCCAGGACCAGTGTCCCTCCAGTCTGGTATAGCTATCTTGCAAAGTCTTCACGGCCTGGGTGAGCGCAGCTAAGTGCGTGCAGATCTCCTTAATGGGAGAGATCTCTCCTGCAGGCTCAGTCATGGCTGTTCGTACTGTTAGGTACCTGGTAGTTGAGCCCGTCTGGTAGAAGAAGACCTCTCTTACAGCGTTGGTTCAGGAGCCAGTAGGCAGGCAGGTGGGAGGTGAAGCAGCAGAACCTAGAGCTGGATGAGCAGGCTGGAAAGCAGCATCACAGGACACAGGCAAAAGCAGAGTCAGGCAGTCCGTTTGGCAGGAGATCAGGCAGGTATTGGCAGAAGGATAATCACAGAGTAGTCAGGCAGGCAGGCAGGTGTTCGGCAACGGGTCACAAGAGGATAAGCAAAGTCAGGCAAGCCGGGTCGGATTGGAGATAGCAGGAAGGTCAGACATAGCCGGGTCAATAACAGGAATAACAATAGCAGGCGGATTCAGGAACACCGGTGCAGAGCTGCAAATGAACAGCACCTCATGGGTGCAACTGACATTCTTTTAAAGAGCCCTTGGCGCCAAACAGCGCTAGCGCGCGGGAGTGCGCCGGCGCCCCCAGTGGGGGAATTCAACTGTAACTCCCCGGACAGGCCCCGCGCGTGCACTCGCACACGCATATTCGCCTGATGGGCACCGGCATGTCCCTGATGAGACTAAAGGTGATGACCTGGCCAAGCATGTCTCCAGACCTAAACCCTATTGAGCATCTGGAAGGTGGAGGAGCACAAGGTGTCTAACATCCACCAGCTCCGTGATGTCGTCATGGAGGAGTGGAAGAGGTTGCCAGTGGCAACCTGTGAGGCTCTGGTTAACTCCATGCCCAAGAGGGGTAAGGCAGTGCTGGAAAATAATGGTGTCCACAAAAAATATTGACACTTTGGACCCAATTTGGACATTTTCACTTAGGGGTGTACTCACTTTTGTTGCTAGCGGTTTAGACATTAATGGCTGTGTGTTAAGTTATTTTTAGGGGACAGCAAATTTACACTGTTATACAAGCTGTACACTCACTACTTTACATTGTAGCAAAGTGTCATTTCTTCAGTGTTGTCACATGAAAAGATATAATAAAATATTTACAAAAATGTGAGGGGTGTACTCACTTTTGTGAGATACTATATATATATATATATATATATATATATATATATATATATATATATATATATCGTATTTATCTGCGTATAGCACACACTTTTTTCCCCTTACAATCAGGGGAAAATCGCGGGTGCGTGTTATACGCCGATCCCCGCCAATCCCCCCGCTGACTGTGAGCGGAGGAGCGATCCCCGCCGACATTCATACATAGCCGAGTGTACTTGGCTAGGTTCAGCTAGCTCCGCTCACAGTCACGCCCAGTCCCGCCCTATGATGGACATAACACAGGGACTGGGCGTGACTGTGAGCGGAGCGGAGCTAGCCGAACCTAGCTGAGTACACTCGGCTATGTATGAATATCGGTGGCTCTCGGCTCCGCCCACAGGGCTCCAAGAGAAGCCGAAAAGCAGCCGAGAGCTGCCGAGAGACACGGGACTGGCTCTGTGTCTCTCAGCGGCGCCATATTTAAAAACGGCAGTGACACTACAAGGCTGCAGTGTCACTGGGCAAGGCTGCAAATGACACAAGGCTGCAGATGACACAAGGCTGCAAATGACACAAGGCTGCAAATGACACTGGACAAGGATGCAAATGACACTGGACAAGGATTCAAATGACACTACAAGGCTGCAGATGGACACTGATAAGGCTGCATTGATAGGCATTTAAATGTAAGTTTTTTTCCTTAAAAAGTTTTTTTCCTTAAAATTCCCTCCTAAACTTGGGGTGCGTGTTATACGCCGATAAATACGGTATAGTTATTTTTATATATATATATATATATATATATATATATATATATATATATATATATATATATATAAATAAAACAACAATCCTCAATAAACAGAGCATAGCACAGTGTTCACACCTATTTGCATGGTAAAACTATTGTTTGAACACTGATTATTTAGCAAATCATTTCTGTTTATGGAGGATTGTTATTTTGTGTTTACTCACAGCTAGGCTCAGTTCACGCATACAGGTATGACCAAGCATGCGTGTATTTTTAATGCATCACGTGTAGGGCGGCCTGTTCATTTCAATGGGCTGCCCTATGCGCAAGTGACACAGAAAAGAAGTTCTTCAATTGTTTTCAAAAGTGTGCTGAGGCACCATGAGGTTTTGCATGCGTGTTTGCAGACACATGGGGTGCCATCAACAATTAATGGCACTGCTAAAGGGCAGGGCATTTCTGTGCAAGTTGCAAAAGTATGCACTATTTGCATGCATTCCCCACATGCATACATGAGAAGATAACCTTCATACTATATTTATGAGGCGTGTTTACACTTTTGACTGTACAGAGTTTACATATACAGACTGCTTGGGGATTGCATATATATATATATATATATATATATATATATACACACAGTGGGGTCAGAAAGTATTCAGACCCCCTTACATTTTTCACTCTTTGTTATATTGCAGCCATTTGCTAAAATCATTTAAGTTCATTTTTTCCTCATTAATGTACACACAGCACCCCATATTGACAGAAAAACACAGAATTGTTGACATTTTTGCAGATTTATTAAAAAAGAAAAACTGAAATATCACATGGTCCTAGGTATTCAGACCCTTTGCTGTGACACTCACATATTTAACTCAGGTGCTGTCTATTTCTTCTGATCATCCTTGAGATGGTTCTACACCTTCATTTGAGTCCAGCTGTGTTTGATTATACTGATTGGACTTGATTAGGAAAGCCACACACCTGTCTATATAAGACCTTACAGCTCACAGTGCATGTCAGAGCAAATGAGAATCATGAGGTCAAAGGAACAGCCTGAAGAGCACAGAGGCAGAATTGTGGCAAGGCACAGATCTGGCCAAGGTTACAAAAACATTTTGCTGCACTTAAGGTTTCTAAGAGCACAGTGGCCTCCATAATCCTTAAATGGAAGACGTTTGGGATGACCAGAACCCTTCAAAGAGCTGGCCGTCTGGCCAAGCTGAGCTATCGGGAGAGAAGAGCCTTGGTGAGAGAGGTAAAGAAGAACCCAAAGATCACTGTAGCTGAGCTCCAGAGATGCAATCGGGAGATCGAAGAAAGTTGTAGAAAGTCCAGCAATACTGCAGCCCTCCACCAGTCGGGGCTTTATGGCAGAGTGGCCCGACGGAAGCCTCTCCTCAGTGCAAGACACATGAAAGCCCGCATGAAGTTTACTAAAAGACACCTGAAGGACTCCAAGATGGTGAGAAATAAGAATCTCTGGTCTGATGAGACCAAGATAGAACTTTTTGGTCTTAATTCTAAGCGGTATGTGTGGAGAAAACCAGGCACTGCTCATCACCTGTCCAATACAGTCCCAACAGTGAAGCATGGTGGTGGCAGCATCATGCTGTGGGGGTGTTTTTTAGCTGCAGGGACAGGACGACTGGTTGCAATCGAGGGAAAGATGAACGCAGCCAAGTACAAGGATATCCTGGATGAAAACCTTCTCCAGAGTGCTCAGGACCTCAGACTGGGCCGAAGGTTTACCTTCCAACAAGACAATGACCTTAAGCACACAGCTAAAATAACAAAGGAGTGGCTTCACAACAACTCCGTTACTGTTCTTGAATGGCCCAGCCAGAGCCCTGACTTAAACCCAATTGACCATCTCTGGAGAGACCTAAAAATGGCTGTCCAACAACGTTTACCATCCAACCTGACAGAACTGGAGAGGATCTGCAAGAAGGAATGGCAGAGGATCCCCAAATCTAGGTGTGAAAAACTTGTTGCATCTTTCCCAAAAAGACTTATGGCTGTATTAGATCAAAAGGGTGCTTCTACTAAATACTGAGCAAAGGGTCTGAATACTTAGGACCATGTGATATTTCAGTTTTTCTTTTTTAATAAATCTGCAAAAATGTCAACAATTCTGTGTTTTTCTGTTAATATGGGGTGCTGTGTGTACATTAATGAGGGAAAAAATGAACTTAAATGTTTTTTTTTGTAAAATCTTTATTTAACAACATTTTAGTAGAAAACTACATACATTTTAGAAATGCAAGATAAAACACATATAAAACTTGTCCAAATACCAGCTAGTGCAAATAAGTATATCGGACCCATGGTGGCGGCACAACCATTAATCTATAATAAACACCCTGAGTCAGGATGAACATGTGGCAGTATGCTGGCCTAAACCAGCCACAGCCCCATTCAAAGTGCTAAGTGATCAGGAGAGCCAACGGGTGAGCACCTCCCTGCCAACGGTCCGAACAGAGGGGGGTAATATACCTCCAACAACCTCGT
Organism: Aquarana catesbeiana; assembly: GCF_042186555.1. Taxonomy (NCBI): domain Eukaryota; kingdom Metazoa; phylum Chordata; class Amphibia; order Anura; family Ranidae; genus Aquarana; species Aquarana catesbeiana. The sequence goes on along the minus strand of NC_133331.1, from coordinate 274,948,843 downwards.
CCATCCCGCCATACCCAGGAAGGGCACATTCCCCATACCCCCCACCAACCAGAGGCAGAAAATAAAAAGGACCACCCCGGTGTGGAGGGTCTGCACTCCCCTTTGCTGCCTGCCGCCACCTGTGTCCGAGTAGTGCAACATCTAGCGTCTTATGACAACAGCCTGGTAACTGGTAGCCAGTATGCAGTCAAAAAGGTAAAAATAGAAGGAAGAAAAAGAGAGGTAAAGGTTAGAATCAAGGGGGAACAGGTAGGAAAGGATGTGGGGGAGGGAAAAGGGTAGGAGGGAAGGGGGGAATGGTGTGGAGCATACCTCAGAGTCTGAGAAGGTCTTGTAGATCTGCGCCGAGCGAGTTCCGCCAAAGACAGGTTAACTTTATAGAAGGTATCTATGAAAAATGTCTATCAATGGGCCTTATTACTTTTGTCCAAGCGGGATATCAGGGTTGGTTCTGCTAATTCTAGTAGGGCCAGATCTAGGCTCGAGGGTATGAGATTCGGATCAAACATAAAGTCTCTCCACGGTCCCCATGTGACTTCAAAACGTTCCAACTTTCCTTTACAGGATGCTATCCAATGTTCAGCTTCTCTAATATCATTGACTTTTTTAATCCAGTCTTCCCTATAAGGGACCCTGGATTGTTTCCAATAAATTGGGAGGAGGCGTCTAGCCGCATTTAAAAGGTGTGGTAGAACGCTTTTTCTGTATCTGCTAATCGGCCTCTGAGGGACATGCAGGAGGCAGTAGGCTGGACTCAAAGGAACATCTAAGTCTAAAATTTCTTTTATTAGAGATTTGATATCTGCCCAGTATGGTCTTATCAAAGGACACTCCCACCAAATGTGAAGGTATGTACCTCTTTGTCCACATTTCCTCCAGCATTGATCCGATACCGAGGGGTAGATACGAGCTAAATCGGCTGGTACCCTGTACCAGCGTGACAAAAGCTTGTAATTTGTTTCTTGGGTTCTAGATTCAATAGAGCTCGAGTGAGTGAGCTGATAGAGATGTGTTAGCTGGGACGTGGAGAAGTCAAGTTGTAGGTCTCTCTCCCATGCCCGTATATAGGTCGGTCTAAGATTGCCAGTAGTGACGCTTAATAAGCGATACATTTCAGATACCAAATGTGGGATCAGGTCCTCCTCTACAAAAAGTTTTTCGAAGGGAGTAAGAGTGGAGATGTCTCTTATAGAATGTCCATGGATTTCAAAGAAGTGATGGAGCTGTCTATACCGCCAGAAGTTCATTTTGGAGCCCCTGTGTCTATTCTGTAGGGATTCGAAACTCATCAGCCTACCATTGCTCATCAATTTCCTGCAGCTGGCATTACCGTCATCCACCCAAGGGCCGAAAAAGGCCATTTGCTCACCTGGCATGAACCAAAGAAATCCCCCTAACGGGGCTAGCGGGGACATGGGTGGAGATAAGTTTAAGATCAAATTCAATTTGTCCCAAGTGGAGAGAGCATGTCTCGTCAGTGGGGATGTTGAGCCTGACAGCCCTCGATATTCACGTGGCAGCCAGGGAGCAAAGGCCAAATTCCTGCCAGCCAGCCATTTCTCGAGAGAGACCCATATTTTGGACTGGGTGTGGAAGCGCCAGTTGAGGATCCTCTGAAGAGCAATTGCTTTATGATATTTCAAAATATCTGGGATCCCTAGGCCACCCGCTAGTTTTGAGTGTTTCAATGTCCCCATGGCTATTCTAGGGTTCCGCGCATTCCACACAAATCCCGTTAAAGTGCTATTAATCTGGGAAAAGAATTTGATAGGTAAAGGGATTGGTATCATTTGAAGAAAAAAGAGTATGCGGGGCAGAATATTCATTTTTATTATGTTAATGCGGCCCATCCATGTGAACGCAGTCTTAGTCCAGAGGGAAAGATCTTTTTTAATTGTAATAAGTAAGGGGGGAAAATTTGCGGCATAGAGGGTATCAAAACTGTCTGTCAATTGAATCCCTAGGTACCGAATGCAGGATTTGGCCCAAGTGAAGGGAAAGGAGGCTTGTAAGGTCTTTGGAAGAGCAGGGGTTAGGTGAATAGGTAAAATTTCAGATTTGGAATAATTAATTTTGAAATTTGAAAGTGATCCGAATACTTTCAGTTCCTTCATCAGGACTGGCAACGATATCAGGGGTTCTGAGAGGTGGAATAACACGTCATCAGCGTAGGCGGATAGTTTGTGTTCAGTGATTCCTACTCGCAAACCCGTTATGTCTGCATTCGCTCTAACCGTGCATAGTAATGGTTAAAGAACTAGAGCGAAGAGAAGGGGGGACAGGGGGCACCCCTGTCTCGTGCCATTCCGAATCGGGAATCTAGAGGACAGCACTCCGTTCACCTTAACCTGCGCACAGGGAGTAGAGTAAAGAGCCAAAATAGAGGTCAACATGCGCATTTTCAGCCCCAGAGCTTCCAACACCGCTTTGAGGTACGACCAGTCAACCTTTTCGGCATCTGTGGAAAGGATAATGTAAGGTTTGGGATCAGGACTGGTACGGGCCCAATGAATAAGTTGTATGGCCCTAATGGAATTGTCCCTCGCTTCCCTCCCTTTAATAAACCCAGTTTGGTCAGGATGAACTATATTGGGCAGGAGATTCCCGAGCCTGTTCGCTAAAATCTTGGCTAGTATCTTAACGTCAACGTTGAGGAGGGAAATAGGGCGGTAGCTTTGGGGAATCGTCGGGTCTTTACCCACTTTTGGTAACACTGTAATGTGTGCCAAAAGTGCCCCTGAGGGTATGGGATTCCCTTCTGCTATGGAATTAAAGTAAGTGCACATGTGGGGTATAAGGAGGGGTAGAAAGGTTTTGTAGTATAACCCCGTATAGCCATCCGGTCCCGGACTCTTCCCAGTGGGAAGGGATTTCACTATCAGTTCAATCTCCCCAGGGGAAATCGGAAGTTCAAGGTCAGTACATTGATCTGCACTCAATGCTGGAATGCCAGCTGCGGCTAAATAATCTCGAATGGCAGTGGACCTGGATTGTTGGGCATCTAAAGGGCAGTCAGGATGTAAATTATAAAGGCGCGCGTAATAATCTTGAAACCCTGAGGCAATTTTGGAGGACTGAATCGAGACTTCGCCAGAGGGGGAACAAAGTTTTTGTATTTAAGTCTGCGCGTGCTTCTTGCGAATAGCTCTAGCAAGCATACGACCACACTTGTTGCCGTGTTCGTAATATTTGTGCGATAAGTGTCTGGCTTGTTTGCGAGTCTGCCGATCAAGCAGGCGTAAAAACAAGTCTCTTAAATCAGTTAACCTCCGCAATGCCTCCGGGCCTCCATTTTGTTTATGTTTGAGTTCAGCATCCTGTAGGGCGGCCAGCACCCTATCAAAGTCCGCCTGAAGCATCTTTTTAAGTTTAGCCCCCTGGGATATTAACTCTCCTCTGACTACTGCTTTGTGGCCCTCCCACACTATGCCGATATCAGCATGGGCATCCGCTACATTTTCATTGAAATAATTTGTGATAGTCTCTGATACTTTGGCAACTGCCGCTGTATCATCCAACAAGTTTTCATTCAGTCTCCACGTCCAGGCTCCACGGGAACTGGAAGGGAGTGTTAGGGTCACCCCCACTGGTGCGTGATCGGATAGTGTAATGTTCCCAATGAACGCAGATTGCATGAGCTCTAGTGTGGAGCGGTCCACATAGATATGATCTATGCAGGTGTATACATCATGGACTGCCGAGTGATAGCTGAAGTCTCTCTCCTTTGGATGGAGGACCCTCCAGCTATCAAGTAGCAAGTGAGATTGAAAAGACTTTCGGAAGTGTTTTAAGAAAGCATAAGAATGTAAATGACTAGAGCTGGAGGTGTCTAGCAGGGGGTCCGGGCTAACGTTGAAGTCCCCTCCTAAAATGACAAAGCCTTCCTTAAAGTCTGCTAATAGGTCGAGAGCACTATCAATAAAAGTAATTTGGTTAGCGTTGGGCGCATAGATCGAGGCGAATGTATATTTTCGTCCCGCTATGACTTAGACTTAGATTTAGATGTGGGGGAGGTGCTGTGGAACCATTGGTTGAATAAATGGGTAGGTAATCTAGGCAAGGAATGATGGGTAAAATGGGTTTCCTGTATGAAAACCACGTGAGCTTTTAATTTCTTAAGTTCCCACCAAAGTTTGTTTCTTTTCCCAGGGGAGCAAAGGCCTCTTATGTTATAAGAGATTACCTTAAGAGTAGACATGCCAGAGTAAATGGTAGGAAGGATGTCGAATGGTCTCACTTGCCCGGCGCAGCATCTGAAATCTTGGGTTGCTCCTAGGAAAGAAGGAAGGGGGAGGACAGAGAGGGGGGGGGGGAGAAAAGTGAATGAAAAAAAGGACAAAGAAAATGAACTGTTAAAGTAACATAAACATCGCGACAAAGCATTAGCAAAGCCTGTAAACAGTACATCTGTAGGTGGGAGGTCTCCCTCAAAAAAAGGAAGGGGGCCTCAGACCTTACCTAATGCCCCAAATAGGGACTGTACCATATATAGGGTGGCCTACCTGGGGGAACGTGAGCCTAAGCACAGGGCGGAGAAAGGGGGCCCCATCTCCAAACATCGCATCTTAAGGGGGTTGGGAAGGGGGATAAGCTACTGTAGTAAATTCGGGAGTTCACATTTTCCCACCCACTACCAAGGCAGAAAAAAAATATATATATAAAGAAAATTTTTGATTATTAGTCATGTCTCTTGAGTGGTCTGCAATCACAACCAACCGGATTTCAGAGACAAAAATAAGGCCAACATTGAAGGGTCTAGATTCCGATAAGGCCATACTCATAGTACCGTCTGAAAAAAAAAAAGGGAAAAAATTTCCTCTCCCCGGTCAGTGTAGCATAAGGGGGCAGTCGGTTCTTAGTATCTTAACGACAGGAAATGTCCATGATCACCATATGAGTCCGGAGGGACTACCTCTTCAATCACGGGTAGTGGAGGGGCCAGGAGGGGGATCTTGATTCTGATGCTGTCTGTCCCTTCTATGGTTCCTACGGGTGGCAGTTGACCATTGTGGGGGGACATGGATCCCAGAAATGACAGATGAATTTCTCCAATCCGGAAAGTCCACTGGGTCTAGGCCAAGGGAGGACAGAAACTGTGGGAGATCATCTTTGCTACGCAGCGTGACTTGTTTTCCATCTTTAGTCGCCTGCAGGAAAAAAGGAAAACCCCAGCGGTATGGTAGGCCAGCTTCCTGGATCGCCGTCAAGAGGGGCTTTAGAGCTCTGCGCTGCATAAGAGTGCGTCTGGATATGTCTTGATAAAAGAATAAACGTGCACCATCAAAATCGTAGAAGGGTTTGTTGCGCATTTTTTGCATGATGCTGTCCTTTAGGGTGAATTTATGGAGTTTGCAGATTATGTCTCTGGGGTTGTCTACCTCCTGAGAGGGGGGTCTTAGTGCCCTATGAGCTCGATCAATTTCTATAGGAGTCGAGGCAGGTAGGCCCAATATGTCTCTGAAAATATCAGTCAGCGTGGGGATTATATCCCTCGGGGCTGTGGCTTCTGGGAGACCCCGAATCCTAATGTTCGCTCTTCTGCTGCGATTTTCTGCATCATCTAGCTGACATAATAGGGCTTCAATCTGCTGGTCTTGCTGCTGACATTTAGATTGCAGTAGAGCAATAGTGGGGAGAACCTCCTCCAGCTTCTCTTCTAAAGATTCTACCCTGTTACCCAGGTGGGAAGTGTCAGCCTTTAGTTGAGCAATGTCCTCTGTGAAAGCTTTCTCTACCCTGCTTGTAAATCGTTCAAGGTCCTCTTTAGTGGGTAAAGACATAATATGGCGCCTGATATCCTCATCACAGAGGTAGTCAGATACTTCAGAGCGGCCATCGAATGAGGCAGGGGAAGCACAGGGGGCCGAATCACTCACCGACCCAGGGGATAGCACCGGAGATGCTGCTGAAGCTGAAGCTGTCCCCTTCAGGGTCCGGGCTGTGGCTGCTGCTGGCTGGGAGGATTTTGTGGCTTTCTGGGCCTTCACGGCCTTGTCCTCGGGCCCCAGAGAAGTAAGAATCCAGCTGCCCCTGCCGCGATCTGTCGGTCCTGGTCGGTTGGGAGCACTGTCGTGAGCGTTGTGACATGGGGGGATCTTATAAAAGTGAGTATCCCCCTTGTTCAATGCTGATTGTGTGCGTCGGTGTAGCGGAGCTGAGGCAAAGCACGTCCTCACTCCTCCATGTTCAGGACACGCCCCCCAACTTAAATGTTTTTAGCAAATGGCTGCAATATATCAAAGAGTGAAAAATTTAAGGGGGTCTGAATACTTTCTGTCCCCACTGTATATTTATTTATTTATTTTTATTTTTTCACAAATATTTTAACATATATAATTACACACTCCTCTCCTGTACATATACATATATATATATATACTGTATGGGACAGCTTCATTGCTTTCTTATTCATTGACCTCTCCCTGCAGATCTGATGCTGGTTTCAGAGCCACACCAGTCACAGCTCAGCACTAATGACTTGGAATACACTTTTCATTTTCATATATTAAGCTGTAAAAGTGTTAAAATAAAAGTGGATGCACTGAAGGACTCAGTGGGATGGACAGTGAGAAGGCCCTGGGGAATGTTGGTTGTCAAGCCAGGGGGGCCCAGGTTTAAAGCTGTGTAAGGGGCCCCAACATTTTTGATAGCTGCCCTGCATCCACCTACAATTCCATCAACTGGCAATGCACATTGGGATCTGTTGCTGTATTCCCTGATCTTTGATGCTGAGCTGTATAACCTGATCTGTAACGTTGAGCTATATACCCTGATCTGTAATGCTGAGCTAGATAACCTGATCTGTAATGCTGAGCTAGATAACCTGATCTGTGATGTTTAGCTATATACCCTGATCTGTAATGCTGAGCTATATACCCTGATCTGTAATGCTGAGCTATGTACCCTGATCTGTAATCCTGAGCTATATACCCCAAACTATGAGGCTAAGCTATATACTCTGTCCTGTGATGCTGAGCTATACCCTGATCTGTGATGTTGAGCTATATACCCTGATCTGTAATGCTGAGCTATATACCCTGTTCTGTAATTCTGAGCTATGTACCCTGATCTGTAATGCTGAGCTATGTACCCTGATCTGTAATCCTGAGCTATATACCCTGCCCTGTGAGGCTGAGCTATATACTCTGTCCTGTGATGCTGAGCTATATACCCTGATCTGTGATGTTGAGCTATATACCCTGATCTGTAATACTGAGCTGTGTACCCTGATCTGTGAGGCTGAGTTATATACCCTGATCTGTGAGGCTGAGCTATATACCCCGATCTGTAATGCTGAGCTATATACCCTGATCTGTAATGCTGAGCTATGTACCCTGATCTGTAATCCTGAGCTATATACCCCGACCTGTGAGGCTGAGCTATATACTCTGTCCTGTGATGCTGAGCTATATACCCTGATCTGTAATGTTGAGCTATATACCCTAAAATGTAATGCTGAGCTATATACCCTGTTCTGTAATTCTGAGCTATGTACCCTGATCTGTAATACTGAGCTATGTACCCTGATCTGTAATCCTGAGCTATATACCCTGACCTGTGAGGCTGAGATATATACTCTGTCCTGTGAGGCTGAGATATATACTCTGTCCTGTGATGCTGAGCTGTATACCGTGATCTGTGATGTTGAGCTATATACCCTGATCTGTAATACTGAGCTGTGTACCCTGATCTGTGAGGCTGAGTTATATACCCTGATCTGTGAGGCTGAGCTATATACCCTGACCTGTGAGGGGCCCACTAAAAGAGCCGCCATCCAGCTATTCGTTCCGTTCAGGGAACACATCAGCAGTGGCAGACGGGCCTTCGCCATCCAAGATGGTGTCAGGCCGGAGGACGAAGACGAACACAGCCAAGCAGGTGAGCAGGACCCAGTGTGACCTGGCCCTCCCTGCACAAAGAGTCTCACCTCATAATGCAGCGGTCGCTCGAGCAGACAGAGTGCAAGACCCCTTCTCCTCCCAATCACAGGAAGACATGGCTCAGTCACAGAAGGGTGAGTCACCACAATTCTCTCTCTCTCCCTCCCATACTTATCAGGGGGAGGGGATGGACAGTGCTCTTCCATGGATTGGAATATGGCTGAAATAGCTGAACTTGCTTTGAGCCAAAACAGCACAGGGAGCGATCAACCCCCTCCACCTTCTGTACCATACTCAGGGGACTCTGTCCTGTTAGCCCGTTTTTCAGCATTACTGTAGCAAGAACTGACTAAAGCCTGCCAATCAATTACAGCTGAAATGAAGCATGATTTCAATGGCATAGGTGAAAGACTGGACACTATTGAATCTAAGATGGATGGCACAGTGAGGAGGGTTAATCAGAATTCGAGCATGATCTCTTCATTACAGGATCAATTGGACCAGGCAAACGCTAAAATAGAAGATAAAAAAAAAAGGTCCAAGCGTTATAATTTCAGAATTTGCGGCCTACCGGAAGTGGTGACTGACCTTGAAGATGCTGTACATGTTCTTATGCAGGACTTGATCCCTGACATCTTACCACATCACCTGGAAATCGATCGAGTTCATCGAGCCCTGATGGCCCCAAGACAAGATGGTCTACCTAGAGACGTTATAGTCAACCCGCATTTCTACAGCATTAAGGAAAAAATAATGTCCACAGGCAGGGGCGAAATTACCCTTTTGGGTCATCCAATACAAATATTTGCGGACATTTCACAACTGACTATCCAAAAAAGATGTGCCTTGAAACCACTACTGGCACAGCTTACTAACCGCCAAATTAAATACCGTTGGTCATTTCCGTTTCGCTTGTCATTCACCTATAAGGGAAAGACACACTCTTTTGCCAACTTTCCGGATGGAGAAGACATCCTCATGAGCCTCGGTTTGATCTCCAGGGAATCACCTTCCCCCAAAGCACAGCAAGATTCAGGCTGCCCAATCTCGCCTTTGTGGGAGCAACGCCAGCGATCTTCTTCTAAGGGACTACCCCTATCGCAGGACCAGATGGATGACCGGGAGGACCCTTACTTGAGAAGTAACCCCACACAGTGATAGTTGAAATCACTGTAAGCCTGACCAAGGCTCCCCTTCAGTAATTTGGGACTCGCAATGTTGGCTGAAGTTTAGTCAGTTTAGAATGTATTTTATGCGTTAATGCGACAACCTTATTTCTGGGGGTGAAGACCCCTCCTATATAGGAGGGATGGAGTTAACATAAGTAAATACGACATGTTATTTTGGAGGTTATACAGTTATGATAAAGTTTGCCCCCCCCCAGTTTGATTTACTTAAACACACTATATGTTCAAATAGATTCATTAGTCTCCCCCAACCCTTAGTATTATGTTTTACACAGAAAGTGTCGGGGCGGAAACGCATACCACTTGCTAGTGAGCTTGTCATTACCAGTAAGATGGTGACAACCTTACTCAACCCGATGGAGACTAGTCTCCCAGACCTTCATGAGTATGTTTTTATTATTATGTCAGCTGTCATTATTTCTTAATCTCAGGGAAAAGGTAGACATTGGTCCAGTATACCTTATCCCAACATTAATTTTCAATTCTTTCTTTTCTTTGTCTTCTTCATTTCCTTGAGTGCACCCCTGTATCCGAAATTAGAAGAGATTCACCGAAGTTCTCACATCTCGGAGGAGATGGCGGATATCTACAACAGGCGAGTACAGTCTGCCGAACCATAATGTTAAGCTCCCACCGCTCTCTTACTCAAATATTAACGCATAATGTTCAGGGCCTAAATTCCCCTACAAAACAGGCTATGGCCTTCCAAAATTACCATAAACTAGGTATAGATTTTCTGCTTCTCCAGAAAACGCATTTTTCACGTACCTCAGTCCCCAGATACCTAAATGCTAGATATCCCACTTTTTACTTATCAAACGGTCCAGATAAGAAAAGAGTGGTAGCGATCTGCATAGCAAAGAGGGTCCCATTTACTCCCACTACAGTCATAAGGGATAAGGAGGGGAGGTATAGCATGGTGGCGGGGAAAATAAATGAACATGCTATCACACTCATCTCATACTACGCCCCCAATACGGGTCAAGTAGCATTTTTGAAGCCATGCTAAAAGTATTGATACCACATGCATTGGGTCAAGTTATAATAGGGGGAGATAGTAATATGTCCTTTGATCAAGCCCTGGACAGGACCAATGCGCATAAACCAATATTGAAACACACCCCCAAACAGGGTTCCAAATTAGCCCTGATTTTACATTCCCACAACCTCATAGATATTTGGAGGGAACTTCATCCTACGACCAGGGATTATACCCATTACTCTCAGGTCCATAAAACGTACTCCCGAATAGATCATATATTTACACAATCATCACTTCTCCCCTCTATAGAATCGGCTAAAATACTGCCCACCTCTTGGTCGGATCACTCACCAGTACAAATAGCGCTAACCGACCTGTGGACGGGACCAAAGCCCTCAACGTGGCGTCTTAACGCCTCACTAGTTAATGATCTGATCATATTTACAGAGATAGTGTCAGAGAAGATCCCAGAACAGAATTAATATCAGGCACTCTGGTGTGCGCCGGTTCGCGCCGGTCCGCGCCGGCGCGTGCGCTCGGTGCTGTCCGATCTGCAGCTCCCAGTCCGGTGTTTCCTGTTTACCTGTCTGAAAGTTGATCTCCTTGTTACCCGGCTTGTTTATTGGATTCCTCTCTGCTATCTGCCTGCATCTGAACCGGCTTGCCTTTGACCTTGAATTTGCCTGCTCCCTGAATCTGCCTGCTCCCACGCTGACCACCTACTGCTGACCCTGCCTGTGACCTGGACTTTGAACCTGCCTGCTCCTCTGTACTGTGCTGCCCCTCTGCTGCAAACTCTGCCTGTGACCGGACCTGCCTACTTTGCCCCTGCTCTGCACCGGCTGACTGCGCTCCAGCTTACCAAGCACCTCCAGCCCACTTGCACCAGGATCCTGGGCCTTAACTCCACAAGTCACCCGCCAGGCTCTCATACCATTCTGTGCTCCCGTGCCTTCTGTTTACACTACCAGGGGCCGGGAACCAGATACGTAAGGGAGGACTTCCCCTGCTGTATCGGGTTCGTCAGTCAAGTACGTGAAAGTCTGACAGTATCGGACAGCCATGTCCGAGCCCGAGCAGGGGACCTCTCCCATGGAGGAACTGTGCAGACACGTGGGGGGTCTCACACAAGCTGTGAAGAGCCTTCAAGAAGGTTATACTAGGCTGGAGAAAGGAGTCCAGGTGCTGTCCCCACCTGCTAACCCTCAAGTTGCTTCCGCTGCTGGACTCTCATCTGCACCCTCTGTGGTTATGCTACCACCTGAGCCTAGGGTCCCTACACCCGAAAGATTTGCTGGTGAGCGTAGTAAATACCGATCTTTCCACAACACCTGCGAACTTTGCTTCGCTTTGCAACCACGTACCTTTTCTTTGGAAGCGACTAAGGTGGGCTTTGTGATTTCTCTTCTGTCCGGTGAACCACAGACCTGGGCCCACCGTCTTCTGGAGCAAAAATCAACATTCCTGGATAGCCTGGATACCTTCTTTGCTTCTATGTCTCAGCTATATGAGGATCCCCAGTTAAAAGCCACCGCTGAATCCGCCTTGCACAAATTACAACAAGGGCGTAGGCCCACAGAAGATTATGTCCTGGAATTCAGGCGTTGGAGTTCGGATACGGATTGGAATGACGCTACCCTGCGTTACCAATTTCGTATGGGCTTATCCAACTCACTTAAAGATGAACTGGCATGGGCTGGAATACCCCAAACGTTGGATGACCTTATCAACCTGTCTGTTCAAATTGATCGGCGCCTAAGGGAGCGCCGCTCCCAGAGATCCGCTAACCAATTCCGTCCTACCTGGGTCCTTCCCAAGGTCCCTAGTGCTACCAGCTCTGTGGGCCAAAGTCCTCATGTACCACCTACCTCGGTCCTCGATACCTCTGAATCGATGCAGCTCGGTCTTCTCCGCCCGTCTCTCACTCCAGAAGAGCGGCAGCGCCGACGTGTCAACAATCTGTGCATGTATTGTGGAGAATCAGGTCACTACGTGAGATCTTGTACTAACAAGACACGTAAGTTCCTTTCAACCTCTTCTAAGTTTGCACCTACCTTGCCTAATCCTGCTAACCACCTGGCTCTCTCCATTATCCTACAGCTTCCAGGACAGGATCTTCCAGTCTCAGTCATAATTGACTCCGGAGCATGCAGCTGCTTCAATGACCTAACTTTTGCTGCTCACCACCGCATCCCTCTCCAACCGAAGTCACAGGGACTTGCTGTCCACCTTGCTGATGGTTCCACCCTTAGCTCTAGTCCTGTCACCCAGGAGACTATCCCTCTGCTGGCCATCATGAACACTCATCATCGGGAATTCCTTCGTTTGGACACCATCTCTTCACCACTTTTCCCTATTGCTCTGGTCCTGTCACCCAGGAGACTATCCCTCTGCTGGCCATCATGAACACTCATCATCGGGAATTCCTTCGTTTGGACGCCATCTCTTCACCACTTTTCCCTATTATTCTGGGGATGCCTTGATTACAGGCCCATAATCCTAGCAATGACTGGGTCTCTGGGGAAATCAAGTTCCTCTCCAGTTACTGCCAACAGCACTGTCTGCACAGTACCTCTGTAAAATCCACTCACCTCCTGTGTCTGGACACTGACACTGAATCACAGCAGGCGATTCCCGCTCCTTATCGGGACTTTTTTGATGTCTTTAGTAAAAAGGGGGCAGAGACCCTTCCTCCCCATAGACCTTATGATTGTCCGATAGAACTTCTGCCTGGATCTGAAGTTCCCTTTGGAAGAATTTTTCCACTAACAGAGCAGGAGCTGGATACCCTTAAGGTCTATATTGATGAGAATCTAAAGAGAGGTTTTATCTGTCCATCCACTTCACTGGCCGGGGCCGGCATTTTCTTCGTCAAGAAGAAGGATCACTCTCTACGGCCTTGTATCGACTACAGGGAACTAAATAAAATAACCATCAAGAATCGTTACCCTTTACCTCTCGTACCTGAACTTTTCCAAAGACTGGGTTCTGCAATAATCTTTACCAAACTTGATCTCCGTGGTGCCTACAACTTAATTCGTATTAGAGAGGGGGATGAATGGAAAACTGCCTTCCGTACCCGGTTCGGGCACTTTGAATATCTTGTCATGCCCTTTGGTCTGTGCAACGCACCAGCGACATTTCAACACTTTTTTAATGACATCCTCCATGACCTTCTGTTATAGTGTGCCTAGACGACATTTTGATCTTTTCCTCCTCAGTCATTGAGCATCGCAGGCATGTCCGAAATGTATTAACCCGGTTCAGGCAGCATGGACTTTATGCCAAGTTGGAAAAATGCGAGTTTGAACTCCAGTGCATCCAGTTCCTCGGCCTAATCATTTCTGTCAACGGCATTAAGATGGATCTTCAAAAAGTGGCAGCTATCCTGGACTGGCCCGCTCCCTCCCATAAGAAAGGAGTCCAACGCTTCATTGTCTTCGCCAACTTTTACCGGAAGTTCATAAGGGGCTTCTCTGCAATAATTGCCCCCATCTCTGAACTGACCAGGCAAGGTAACCAATTCAGTTGGTCCCCTCAGGAGCAATCCGCCTTTGAAATGCTTAAGGAACTATTTACCTCCGCCTCCATTTTGAAACATCCAGATCCTGCCTTACCATTTGTCCTTGAAGTGGATGTATCAGAGTTCGCAGTAGGGGCAGTACTTTCTCAGCAGCAAGGTGCCAAAGCTCTCCTCCATGCAGTAGCCTATTTCTCACGGAAGCTTTCCACTGCAGAGAAAAATTACGATGTGGGAGATCGGGAGCTTTTGGCCATTAAGGCCGCACTAGAAGAGTGGCGCTACCTATTGGAGGGTGCTGCACATCCCATTCTGGTCTACACCGACCACAAAAAACCTGGGGTACCTGAGAACAGCCAAGAGATTGAGACCACGGAAGGCAAGGTGGGTCCTGTTTTTTAGATTCCAGTTCCACATTACATACAGACCTGGCTCCAAGAACATCAAACCGGATGCATTATCCCGCATGTTCCATGACTCCAGGGAATCCTTGCTCCAGGCTAGGGATGAGCCGAACACCCCCCTGTTCGGTTCGCACCAGAACATGCGAACAGGAAAAAAGTTCGCTCGAACACGCGAACACCGTTAAAGTCTATGGGACACGAACATGAATAATCAAAAGTGCTAATTTTAAAGGCTTATATGCAAGTTATTGTCATAAAAAGTGTTTGGGGACCTGGGTCCTGCCCCAGGGGACATGGATCAATGCAAAAAAAAGTTTTAAAAACGGCCGTTTTTTCAGGAGCAGTGATTTTAATAATGCTTAAAGTCAAACAATAAAAGTGTAATATCCCTTTAAATTTCGTTCCTGGGGGGTGTCTATAGTATGCCTGTAAAGGGGCGCATGTTTCCTGTGTTTAGAACAGTCTGACAGCAAAATGACATTTGGAAGGAAAAAACACATTTAAAACTACCCGCGGCTATTGCATTGCCGACAATACACATAGAAGTTCATTGATAAAAACGGCATGGGAATTCCCCCCAGGGAAACCCCGAACCAAAATTAAAAAAAAAAAAAATGACGTGGGGGGGTCCCCCTAAATTCCATACCAGGCCCTTCAGGTCTGGTATGGATATTAAGGGGAACCCCGGCCAAAATTTAAAAAAAAAATGACGTGGGGTTCCCCCTAAATTCCATACCGGACCCTTCAGGTCTGGTATGGATTTTAAGGGGAACCCCGCGCCAAAAAAAAAAAAAAAAACGGCGTGGGGTTCCCCCAAAAATCCATACCAGACCCTTATCCGAGCACGCAACCTGGCAGGCCACAGGAAAAGAGGGGGGGACGAGAGTGCGCCCCCCCCCTCCTGAACCGTACCATGCCACATGCCCTCAACATTGGGAGGGTGCTTTGGGGTAGCCCCCCAAAACACCTTGTCCCCATGTTGATGAGGACAAGGGCCTCATCCCCACAACCGTGGCCGGTGGTTGTGGGGGTCTGCGGGTGGGGGGCTTATCGGAATCTGGAAGCCCTCTTTAACAAGGGGACCCCCAGATCCCGCCCCCCCCCTGTGTGAAATGGTAAGGGGGTACTTACCCCTACCATTTCACTAAAAAACTGTCAAAATAGTTAAAAATGACAAGAGACAGTTTTTGACAATTCCTTTATTTAAATGCTTCTTCTATCTTCCTTCATCTTCTTCTGGTTCTTCTGACTCTTCTGGTTCTTCCTCCGGTGTTCTCGTCCAGCATCTTCTCCGCGGCATCTTCTATCTTCTTCTCCTCGGGCCGCTCCGCACCCATGGCATGAGGGGAGGCTCCCGCTCTTCTCTTCATCTTCTTCTTCATCCTCTTCTCTTCTTCATCTTCTTCATCTTCATCTTCTCTTCTTTTCTTCTGCGGGCCGCTCCGCATCCATGCATGGAGGGAGGCTCCCGCTGTGTGACGGCGTCTCCTCGTCTGACGGTTCTTAAATAACGGGGGGCGGGGCCACCCGGTGACCCCGCCCCCCTCTGACGCACGGTGACTTGACGGGACTTCCCTGTGACGTCACGGGGAATGCCACAGGGAAGTCCCGTCATGTCCCGTGCGTCAGAGGGGGGCGGGGTCACCGGGTGGCCCCGCCCCCCGTTATTTAAGAACCGTCAGACGAGGAGACGCCGTCACACAGCGGGAGCCTCCCTCCATGCATGGATGCGGAGCGGCCCGCAGAAGAAAAGAAGAGAAGATGAAGATGAAGAAGATGAAGAAGAGAAGAGGATGAAGAAGAAGATGAAGAGAAGAGCGGGAGCCTCCCCTCATGCCATGGGTGCGGAGCGACCCGAGGAGAAGAAGATAGAAGACGCCGCGGAGAAGATGCTGGACGAGAACGCCGGAGGAAGAACCAGAAGAGCCAGAAGAACCAGAAGAAGATGAAGGAAGATAGAAGAAGCATTTAAATAAAGGAATTGTCAAAAACTGTCTCTTGTCATTTTTAACTATTTTGACAGTTTTTTAGTGAAATGGTAGGGGTAAGTACCCCCTTACCATTTCACACAGGGGGGGGCCGGGATCTGGGGGTCCCCTTGTTAAAGGGGGCTTCCAGATTCCGATAAGCCCCCCGCCCGCAGACCCCCACAACCACCGGCCACGGTTGTGGGGATGAGGCCCTTGTCCTCATCAACATGGGGACAAGGTGTTTTGGGGGGCTACCCCAGAGCACCCTCCCAATGTTGAGGGCATGTGGCCTGGTACGGTTCAGGAGGGGGGGGGCCGCACTCTCGTCCCCCCCTCTTTTCCTGCGGCCTGCCAGGTTGCGTGCTCGGATAAGGGTCTGGTATGGATTTTTGGGGGAACCCCACGCCGTTTTTTTTTTTTTTTTTTGGCGCGGGGTTCCCCTTAAAATCCATACCAGACCTGAAGGGCCTGGTATGGAATTTAGGGGGACCCCCCCACGTCATTTTTTTTTTTTTTAATTTTGGTTCGGGGTTTCCCTGGGGGGAATTCCCATGCCGTTTTTATCAATGAACTTCTATGTGTATTGTCGGCAATGCAATAGCCGCGGGTAGTTTTAAATGGGTTTTTTCCTTCCAAATGTCATTTTGCTGTCAGACTGTTCTAAACACGGGAAACATGCGCCCCTTTACAGGCATACTATAGACACCCCCCAGGTACGAAATTTAAAGGGATATTACACTTTTATTGTTTGACTTTAAGCATTATTAAAATCACTGCTCCTGAAAAAACGTCCGTTTTTAAAACTTTTTTTTGCATTGATACATGTCCCCTGGGGCAGGACCCGGGTCCCCAAACACTTTTTATGACAATAACTTGCATATAAGCCTTTAAAATTAGCACTTTTGATTTCTCCCATAGACTTTTAAAGGGTGTTCCGCGGCATTCGAATTTGCCGCGAACACCCCAAATTGTTCGGTGTTCGGCGAACTTGCGAACAGCTAATGTTCGAGTCGAACATGAGTTCGACTCGAACTCGAAGCTCATCCCTACTCCAGGCACCATTCTCCCTGCTGGAAATTTTCTGCTACTTCAAGAGGATCTCATATCCCAAATAAGACGGGGGCGGAGAAAAACCCGATAATGTAGCTTCTCTAGCTCTGAAAAGAGACACACTCGGACTCCGAGCCCCGAGTGGATAAGCAAGAGAATAGAGGACGCTGATCGTGTAGTAGAAAGCATGTTTTATTAAATAGACATGCGGATAACCCAGGACTTCCCTGTGGCATTCCCCGTGATGCCACAGCGAAGTCCCGTCTAGTCACCGTGCGTCAGATTTATTGATGCGTTATTTAAGAACCGTCAGAAGAGGAGAAGCGTCACACAGCGGGAGCCTCCCTCCATGCCATCATGGATGCGGAGCGGCCCAAAAAGAAGATGAAGAGAAGAAGATGAAGAGAAGAAGATGAAGAGAAGAGCGGGAGCCTCCCTCCATGCCATCATGGATGCGGAGTGGCCCGAGGAGAAGAAGGGAAGAAGACGCCGCGGAGCAGATGCCGGACGAGAACACCGGAGGAAGAACCAGTAGAACCAGAAGAAAAAGAAGATGGAGGAAGAAACCGAAGGAAGATAGAAGAAAGAAGAAAAAAGAAGCATTTAAATAAAGGAATTGTCAAAAACTGTCTCTTGTCATTTTTAACATTTTTGACAGTTTTTTAGTGAAATGGTAGGGGTATACCCCCTTACCATTTCACACGGGGGGGAGGGCCGGGATCTGGGGGTCCCCTTGTTAAAGGGGGCTTCCAGATTCCGATAAGCCCCCGCCCACAGACCCCCACAACCAACGGCCAGGGTTGTGGGGATGAGGCCCTTGTCCTCATCAACATGGGGACAAGGTGTTTTGGGGGGCTACCCCAAAGCACCCTCCCAATGTTGAGGGCATGTGGCCTGATACAGTTCAGGAGGGGGGGCGCTCTCTCGTCCCCCCCTCTTTTCCTGCAGCCTGCCAGGTTGCATGCTCAGATAAGGGTATGGTATGGATTTTTGGGAGGACCCCACGCCATTTTTTTTTTAATTTTGGCGCGGGGTTCCCCTTGAAATCCATACCAGACCTGAAGGGTCTGGTATAGATTTTGAGGGGGACCCCCACGCCATTTTTTTTTTACATTTTGGCCAGGGTTCCCCTTAATATCCATACCAGACCTGAAGGGCCTGGTATGGAATTTAGGGGGACCCCCATGTCATTTTTTTTTAATTTTGGCCGGGGTTCCCCTTAATATCCATACCAGACCTGAAGGGCCTGGTATGGAATTTAGGGGGACCCCCACGTCATTTTTTTTAAAAATTTTGGTTCGGGGTTCCCCTGTGGGGAATTCTAATGCCGTTTTTATCAATGAACTTCTATGTGTATTGTCGGACTGGCAATGCATTAATAGCCGCGAGTAGTTTTAAATGACTTTTTTTCCTTTGAAATGTCATTTTGCTGTCAGCCTGTTCTAAACACGGGAAACATGCGCCCCTTTACAGGCATACTATAGACACCCCCCAGGTACGAAATTTAAAGGGATATTACACTTTTCTTGTTTCACTTTAAGCATTATTAAAATCACTGCTCCCGAAAAAACGGCCGTTTTTAAAACTTTTTTTTGCATTGATCCATGTCCCCTGGGGCAGGACCCAGGTCCCCAAACACTTTTTATGACAATAACTTGCATATAAGCCTTTAAAATTAGCACTTTTGATTATTCATGTTCATGTCCCATAGACTTTAACGGTGTTCGCGTGTTCGAACAAATTTTTTGCCTGTTCGCATGTTCTGGTGCGAACCGAACAGGGGGGTGTTCGGCTCATCCCTACTCACCACTAAAGCTGAGAAGTATCTACGATGGTCTAGAAACCGTTTTTATACTAGGGGAGATAAACCTTCCACGCTTCTGGCTAGGAAACTCACCCTGCGACCGATCAATCCTGCAATGCTGAGATTACGGACGCAGAATGAGAAATTTACCCAAAATACTCATTTAATAATTGAGGAATTCTCAAAGTTTTTTACTAAACTTTATAAGAAACCGAACCCATTCCCTACTGCTCAGGCAGATAAATTTTTCCAGGATATCCCCCTACCGTAAGTAGCACAGGAACACCTAGAACTAATGGAAGAGGATTTTACAGAGGGGAAAATATTGGCAGCTATTAAAAGCTTGAACCCTACAAAAGCACCCGGCCCAGATGGTTTAACAGGCCATTATTACAGAAAATATGCAGATATATTGATGCCACATCTGTGCTCCTATTTCAACGCATTACGAAGGGGGGTCCCCCTAGCCACACACGAAAATGAGGCTTTTTTACAGGTAATTTCCAAACCAGGAAAGGACCACGGAGATCCCGCTAACTATCGCCCGATCTTGCTCATTAATGTGGATCTTAAATTGATGACCAAAGTCTTATGCCCCGTACACACGGTCGGACTTTGTTCGGATATTCCGACAACAAGATCCTAGGATTTTTTCCGACGGATGTTGGCTCAAACTTGTCTTGCATACACATGGTCACACAAAGTTGACGGAAAATCTGATTGTTCTGAATGCGGTGACGTACAACACGTACGTCGGGACTATAAACGGGGCAGTGGCCAATAGCTTTCATCTCTTTATTCATTCTGAGCATGCGTGGCACTTTGTCCGTCGGATTTATGTACACACGATCGGAATTTCCAACAACGGATTTTGTTGTCGGAAAATTTTATATCCTGCTCTCAAACTTTGTGTGTCAGAAAATCCGATGGAAAATGTCCGATGGAGCCCACAAATGTCCGATGGATGCCCTTTATCTCCCATCTTATTTATATTGGCACTAGAACCTCTGGCAATTAAGCTAAGAAATCATACGGACATAAAATGCATATATTGTGGCGATGGGGAGCATAAGTGCGCCCTTTTTGCCAATGATATTTTAATGTTCCTTTCATCCCCAGTTACGTCACTCCCCAATCTATATCAAGTCCTACTCCGCTTCACTGCTTTCTCTGGCCTCACGATTAACCATTCCAAATCTGTAGCTTTAAATCTGACATTAGATTCGCAGACTGTAAAACTACTTCAAAATGAATTTCAGTTCAAATGGCAAAGAGAAACGCTTCCATATTTGGCAATCTTTCTAACTCCTACCCTGCAGACTCTGTACCAGGCCAATTATCCCCCCCTCTATAGGAAATTGACAGAGGATCTTCTGAGATGGCCAATAATCCACCGTCGTGGACTGTATTCCATAAAAATGAATCTCTTACCGAGACTGTTGTATTTGTTTAGAACCCTTCCGATAGCTATCAACAAACCCGACCTTAAGGTTCTTCAGAATAAGATGATGAAGTTTATATGGGGGGATAAAAGACCTAGGGTGAATAAGCAAACTCTCTATACCCCCAAAATGAGAGGAGGTCTGGGGGTTCCAGACCTGGTCAAATATTTTGAGGCAGCTCAGCTAGCCCAATTAATTCGATCTCACTCCATGCAAATTCAACCATCCTGGATGAAAATGGAATCATCCCTCTATCCCAGAAAAATGATTAGTCACTTGTTGTGGCTACGTATGAAAGACAGACCAACTATAATGTGCCCCACACTATCTTTTTCATTAAGTTTATGGGACAGAATGCAAAAGCCTTTTGCTTTCCATTCCAACCATTCTCCCTTAGCCCAGTTGACAGGTAACCCAGATTTCACCCCGGGTCTTAATCCTCACGTGTTTTCATGGTGGACCAACAAGGGTCTGATACGTATTGCCGATATGTGTGACCACAGAGGTATCTTATCGAAACAAACCCTCATAGAGTAATATCAATTACCCAATACAGAATTCTATCATTACCTTCAAATAGTGCACTATTTGAAGACTTTACAGCGCACGTTTGATATCATGACTTCCACCCCAATGGAATACCTGTGCAGGTCCTTCGATAAGCATACAGGTCACATATCAAAAATATATAGTATCTTGACCTCAAAGACGGAAAAATTATTTTATATGCATAAGTGGGAACAGGATATAGAGGTAACAATGGAAATGGATACATGGATTAAAATCTGCCTCAAAATCTTATATAAATACCTCACTAATAGAGGCAAATTATAAAGTCCTATTACAGTGGTACATGGTACCGGCGAGAGTAGCGACATACGTCCCAGGCACCTCCCCACTATGTTTCAGGGGTTGTGGTAAAGAAGGCACAATACATCATACATGGTGGACATGCTCTAAAGTCAGGCGATTTTGGATACGCATTTATAACTTTATCTACTCACTTACCCAAGTGAATCTAACCGAATCTCCACAACAGGCGCTGCTGGGGAGCAAAGTGGAGGCAGTGCCTGGGCACACAAAAAAACTCATATCTTTGATTTTCACGGCGTCTACAATTGCTGTTGCTAGATCTTGGAGAAAGCCCTTGATCCCCTTTGACTTGGTGAAAGCGAAGTTGACATGGATCATGATTAATGAACGCCTCTCAGCGATTTTATTGGATAAACAGCCAGCTTTTGATAAGATCTGGGAACCGTGGTTGTCATATCTGTCTACAGGATTATGAGTAATTAGTAGAACCTAGTGGAGACCTACAGGGGTGCACTCAATTCCCCCCCCCTTCCCTCTTTCTTTTTCACCTGTTCTTTTTCTCTTTTCTTCTTTTCTTCTCTCATATCCTTTCCTTTACTAGGAGGGTCTTTGTTAGAAAAGTTTTAAATGTTTATTGTGTGACTATTAGAAAAACTATTAGAAAAACAATAACCCTGAGATTATTTTTAAGATGACTTCTGAGCACATTGTTGTACTAACTAGCTGTATCGTTTGCTTTAACTAACTCCATAGTAAGTTGTAGGATGATTAGGCTTAACCATATATGGTAGAACAAAAATGTACCGGAAACACTAATTAGCCAAATAAAGTACCATTTTGTACCAGGCACGCTATCTGTGTTTCCTCAGCCAATAGAAGTGTTATCCCTATATTATTTTGGTCCTCCGAGCCGGAACCAACAAGTGCATTTCGGGTCAGATGGTCCCGACAAAAACTTTGGTGAGTATTGGACCTCAAAGCTCACTGAGAATTAAAAGTCCCCCCACTCAACGTTAGGGCGGGGGCCTGAGACCCAAATCCACTGTCTGGTTTCGAACTTTGTGATCCAGTCCTCCTGGTGTTTGAGAGGTAAGATAATTTAACTTATTCTTAATACTCTCTAAGAGTCTTTTCTTCTCTTTCTGTTTGATTAATGTGTTGTAATTGCCGAAACTGGTATTGATTGTATAATATCTTAATAATCCAGTGTGCGAAGACAGAGACACTTGGGAGCGTTGTCTAAGGTAAAAAATAGCGTTACCCGCTGTCCAGGACAGATAAAAAAAAGATTTGAGGTATATCGAACGTCAGAGGGTGAATGCCTGACGTCAGCGCGACGATGTAAGCACTTAAGTGATCTAGGAAGATCACAAGTCTAACTTTCTTCTGTGTGTTTAGTTTTTTTTTTCTCTCATGTTTAACCTTTCCGTTGACTCTGCAACCTTATTGAATAACAGTACTGCTGAGACAAGTTTTAATTATTTTTTAATTTTCCCTATAGTGTGGGGAGTGTTGATGTTTATACTCTTCTTGTATTCCTTTTGTTACTGTGAGCCGAGGGTCACTATCCCAGTGTTTTATAGGTTAATGAGAGACCCGACTAACGCTGACAATGGGGAATAATCTCTGTAAAAGAATGTCTTATGCTTGCTTATGCTGCTGCTGTGTTCCTAATGTGCCGTTAGAAGGAGATAAGAAATTTATGCATAGCAAAGAACCTAAGTCTGTTCAGTATTGTGCCAAGTGGGAGAGGAAGTTTGGATTCAATGGTAAACTAACTGTGAAAGGGTGTCAGGAGCTGGTGGATAAGCTTAAATTGTTAGGACCCAAAGATCAAAAAAGGTATGGGTTGGAAATGGCGGAGTACTGGCTTCAGCACGCTAGAATTAGAGTAGAAGGAAGGAGAACAAAGGAAAAATGCCAAGCCCAACTGCCCCTAGTGGACAAAGAGGATGATCTCATTTGTTATACCCAGAGACCACCTGTGATGGAGATATTGAATTCCATATTTATATCAATGAGATTCAAGCGTACCATCGTGAGGACTTTCTAATTAGATTACCATGCCCCATTTTGTATGATGTGTACGTGTATGTATATGTCTGTCTATCTGTATGTCTGTGTATGTATATATATGTATGTAATATATATTTATGGGTGTATATAGGTGTATTTTTTATAGGAACATGTGTAATAGAAGGTGGGCCTATTTACTGTTTTAACATCTCAAACACACCTTTTGTGTTGGCCTGCTATCCGCATAGTAACTAAGTTACCCTATTGTTCGTAGAGAGAGCCAGGGCAGACATTGCGTCTCTTGAGTCCTTGTAATGCTAATTTATGGTATATCACAGAGGGCTGACGGAAATCAAGAGATAGTTAAAAAGGTACTCTTCAGGGGTAGCCAATCAGGATTCAATGCCACTTCTGAACCAATGAGGTGACCCTGAGTTCTGATTGGTGGGAGTGGGTTCTAACAACATACAACCAAATACCTGGGGAGGGCTAGGTCTCTTCTTCGGCGGACGGTCTAGGTGCAGGATGGTTACGTAAGACTTCTCCATACAATGTATCTCTATGGCTCTTTTCTTTCCTGTAACCTTTTCTATCGTAGGATTTGGCCGTAATACCTTATTAATCTCTTGATAGCATGGGTATGACCATTATGGCAATATTTATTATCATTGGTAACATTGTTGTTTTAAGGTTATATCATTTATGTTATAGTTGCTAATCTCATATTACCACAAGTTTCTTTTCTGTACAATAGTAAGTTTAAATAAATTAGATTGTTACCACTTTCGAACAGATATCATTCGTTCTTAATTTCATGGGTTGATTCATATATAGACAAAAGGTTTTAATCACTTATGTATCATTAAATATATAAGTGAGGTATGTATAAAGGTAGCCACGTCAGATGGTGCCCCCTGTGTGAGGAAGTTTAATTTTGGGGTGAATATGATTCTTGTATGGAAGACAGAGCTGGTTTTGTGTTTACCTGTCTCCCATCTGAATACCCAGACTAAAAAAACTTATTAGAACTTTACCTTTTGTCTGTGCTAATACTTTGATGAGACTGATTTTGAATAATGCATATGAGAAATAGAAATGGAAACTGTATATTGTGTATGATTATAGATGTGGGATTAGTTGCAACCTGCAATGTGTGGGTTTTGTAAGCAACTGCATGTTTGTGGCCATGCACGGGGGAGGGGCAGCCAGGCTCGCTGTCCCATGGTTGTTACATTAGGATATGTATGTGGAAAGGGCTACTCCCTGTGCACAATAGGAAGAGGGAGGGTTTCTTTTTGTTTTTGAGATGAAAAGACCATGCAAGCATTCACTGTGGGAGGGATGGTCTCAGGATCCCAGGAACGCCATTTGTATTTCTGAGATGTTTTTTCTGTGAAAGCTGATGCCAGAAGAAGGATTGAACTTTCTTTGAGAAAAGTGGGTATGTTTGAGCTGTGTTATATTGTGGCGTTGTTATTTCATTGTAAAGCATGTGTTGCTAAGTGTGCACTCTCAATTGTGCGTCAAGATTACATACTTTTCAGTGGAACTGTTCCTAAACTGTGTGTCTATGGTTAAGTGTGCATTTACAAATGTGTAGTCAGTCTTTGTGGAGAAAGGAGTCTAGTGAAGTCTGATTTAGCAGGATCAACAATTGCATTTCACGTGTTGGTGTTTTAGTGTGCCCTTTTTCTCATTGGCCATTTTGTGGTCGCCGTGAGACTGTGGCTCGATGTTCATTTGCAACTACCAGTTTATGTTTTATGTAACTTTTGGCTTTTTCGGATGTGTTGTTTGGTTGGAGAGCCTGTATTTGAGGCCTGCCAGGGTCCCTAGTGATATGCAGAATGAAATGTTTGTAAGTGTTCATTTAGTATCTCAAATGTGTAATTTTGTAGGGAGAAATTTTAGTTTTGGCGGGAAAATGCGCCATTTTGTTGGGGCCTGGCCTTCCTCTGCCATTTCCTTTTGTTGTTACCATGTGACTGTGCTGTGGTTTTCATCGGCCATCTTGCTGTAGTCTACCATGTGGTCGTGGCCTGGCTTTCGTTTGTGCTGTTTGGCCTGTGGGTCATCCTATAGGGGAAGGTGTAGCCACCATTCCTTTGTGTGTGAAACCATGTGACATTAGCCACCATTTTGTTTCTAGGCATTATTTCTGTTTTAAGTGAATGTAAGCTTTTGTAGGTGTTCTGTGTTTGTACTTTTTGTCAACTCTTCAGTAGAAGAGTGGCGATTTTTGTATTGGATTTCTGTTTTGTTGGGAAAATGCACCATTTTGTTGTGGCCTGGCTTTTGTTGTAGTCACCATGAGGCCATGGTCGGCGGCCATTTTGAGAAGTGCAGTTTAGGGATTTTGTGCTTTTTAGCCTGTAAATCATCCCAGAGGGGAAGAATCTCCAATTCCTTTGTGTGGGTGTAGCCATCCAGTCTACTTTGCATTGAATTGAGTTTTTGTACTTTTAGCGGTGCGTGTTTTTAAAATATTTTTGGAGTTCTTCAGAGGGCAATTCATTGTTTTGAGACTTGTATTGTATATCCTGCAAGAGTTTAGGAAGGGGGCAATTTATTCTTAGATATCTCTATGCAGTTATGGTTAGGGAGCAGGATGTTTGGTGCACTCTGGGAGTGGCAGACAGAAGAGATGTACTGTGTGGACTATTAGAAGAGAGATATGCTGTGTGTGCTGTGGGGGGTGAGTCTGGCGGATATCATCAGACTCAGAGATCAAACTTTTTTATTTAAACAAAAAAAACAATGTCTTCTTCTAAGAAGGGTGTCATTTTTGGGAGCGTTCGTTTGATTTTCTAATCGTTAGTGGGGTGACGTTTATTTTCAACCACAGTGATGGGAAGATTTGGAGATAAATAGGGAACCTCTTGGTCAAGGGAATTGTCAGACAGTGTATGTGGTTTTCGTTCAGAAATTACATTGATTTTAAAAACAGAATGTAAAAAACAAGTTAAAATTTCAAACATTTTTTTTCATTCAGCGAAGGTACAAAGACTTTTCGGCTGAATATTCCTGTCTGAAAATTGATCTGTGTGGCCAGCATGAGGCTCGGTGCACACCTATGCAGTTTGCTTTTTATCTGTTTCTGCAGTGCTTTTTGCTGTGCGTTTTCGATTTTCTTGCACGTAATTTTGCTGCAATTTGCGTTTTTGTTTTTTCTGGCCAGGTTGTTGTAGGTCAGATTGGAGGACACGGGTTGCTGCAGGGGTGCATTGTATGTTTTTCTGCAGCTTCTCCATTGAAGTGTATTGAACAGAAGAGGCGCTGTTTTGCATTAAGGAGGGAGTCCCTGACCCTTTCCAAATATGCTGGGGGGGGGGGGGGACATGGATGTGAACGTGTCTCATGGGAGGCCATGTGAATGAACTGTAGTGTGTTTCTGCAAAAGGCACCAGAAAAGCACATAGATGTGAACCAGGTCTAAGACGTTTATTAACATAATGGGGTTGAGAAGGCTAGGGTTGGCCCTTTGTGGTGCAGGGGGGAGCAGATAGTCACTACTGTAAGGGGTTAATTTTTTACTGTAGAACGGTGAAAGTTATATTTACGTTTGCGATTGTTTGCTCTTTTTGTACTATAGAGGGCTCATTTTGTTTTTGTTTTTTTTAACCTCCATTGTGTTACCAGCTGATTGATTGATTGTGAAGGTAGTAGTCGAATGATTTTGTGGTCGATTGGTTGTAGATTAGTCGATTAGTTGTTTCAGCCCTAGTATGGATCTGTCTCTTTGTAAACTACTAACTGTGGATGGTGAGCTTTGTAATTAGATCTGTATACACTGGCTATATTGTAAACTGATACCAATCATATTGAACTTAGGTGTGCATCAGTTAACTGCCTCCTGTACTACAAGCACCCATAGGGTCCTGATTATCCAAGTTTATGTTAATCATTATGGAGATAACAGAAGTAATAGCCCTTCGTTAAGCATTTCCTTTAGAATACCTCTGAAAAGTCCACGGGGGAGATTGAACTATTATAGTTTGGAAAATCTCCACGCTATTTTTTTTTGAAGGACTATAGTCAGAACAGGGAACATTAGGAGTAGTACGCTAGCAGCCCGCTCAGGCCGTGTAAAATAACCGGAATGCGGGGGCCGGTTATCGTGATAAAGGCGCAAACCATAACCGCTCCGAAAGTAAAGCGCGGGGTTCTCTGTACGCAGAGTCCAGAAAAAAAATTGTTCTGACAAGTAGTGAAAAAAAAAATCGGCAAGGGTGACAGGGGCGGTACCTGTCAACCCAATTCTTGGTCAGAGAGTAGCTACCTCTGAAGTAAAGGCAACCTGTAAAAAGGTTGGGGAATCAGTTCAAGGTCCGGAGTCCGTAAAGGATGGGTAATCTAATCGCTTCAAAGAGGGGGTTTGAATGGGGTAAACCCTATCAAATGACCCCAAGGGAAGAGATTATAGATAGATATGGACCTTGGGTTGTGAAATATTTGCAAGATTGGGATCGTTGGACTGGGAAGAAGTATTTTAAAAGAGGTACTTTTAAGCCAACAGCTTGGGAAAATCTGTACCTTGCTCACCAGAAAGATGACACGGCCATATGAAAAAGACACGTTATTTATATGGAGGCTGGAGTCAGCAAATAAAACAGAGGAAGTGAATGTTATTACT
Organism: Aquarana catesbeiana; assembly: GCF_042186555.1. NCBI lineage: Eukaryota > Metazoa > Chordata > Amphibia > Anura > Ranidae > Aquarana > Aquarana catesbeiana. The sequence continues at coordinate 274,921,142 of NC_133331.1, read as the reverse complement.
ATGGGATTTAAGGAGAAATCATTCCAAACTCCTGAGAATGCGTCCATACAGGCTGAGAAGGGGCTAATGAAATGGGATGGATCTCTGAAAGAATTTTAACCTTACCAAACAGATGTTATGGGTTTAAGAAGAAGTACAGGGTATTATAGAAAACATGCTGATGTGTGATGTCTAGAGTTCATCTATAACCTAGCCATTTGTGTGTGTGTGTGGAATATGCAATATATGTCGTGTTGTGTAACGTTTGTTCTCAGCTGCTGACAGCCCACCCAAATGACCACCCTTCTTTCTCACCAGGTCTGTGAAAAGGTGCAGCGAACTGTATTGACATGCAAATGACCTGAGCCAAGATAATTATCTGTACTAGTGAATTGAAAGATACATGTACTAAAATGGGTTTGTTTTTCAGGAAAACAGTACTGGAGAGGTTCTTTGTGGTGAGGTATTATCTGTTGACAAATGGTACTGCTAAAAGGTTTTTTACGGATTGCTAATTTTTTTCAACCATGGTGAATAAATTTTTTTTGGGAATTATTGGTATACCATAAAACAAAAAATCCACGTGGTATTAATGTGTATTAAGTAATACATATTAATGATAAGTTGAGCTCAACAATTTTTTGGTATCTTAAAAAAAAAAAAAGTGCACTGTTTATGTAATGTAATGTATATTTGTGTTTCATATGCTAATGTCTTGTTACAGGTATATAACCATTGGATTATTTTGTTTCTAGGAGGAAAATTGAATATTTATTACTAAATTTTATTGATGTTTTATTTCTCAGATTCGATAATTGGGTTTCCTGGCTTTAAAGGGCACATCGGTCGGCTCATGTACCCACTACTGTTCAGTGATCCCGGCGCCTCAGTGCTGCAAGGGATATTTCTTTGCCCTTTGGCCAGTTGTGTTTGGTAGCAGAAGTTCCTCGAGTTGGATACACATTATGCAATTTTTGTTTTCCAATTTCCTTCAGATTTACCTTCAGATGTGTAGTATGAGGGCCTGCCTGATGGCATACAAGTTGAGAGTGTATAGTTTTGGGAGAGCCTGGAGAAGAGTTGGGCAGGAAGATTGTGTAAGATATTGCACTCTGTGTTCTGGATGGAGAGGTCATTGCTGGGAAGGAAGCACCTGGGTATTATTTGGGACATAGACGAGTTTGTTTCTGTGTCCTAAGGAATACCGATATAACGTTAGTCAGGGAACTAGAGAGTTCTTTGAACCTAACCATAGGTAGAGGTGCATTGTATACCCTGGGCATGGTCTCTGAAATCCAGGCATAGGGATGGAGTTGTGTGGGCATGCTGTATTCTCCTCAGTGGATACCCATAGGTGTCCTTCCTGTCCTAGACTCCTTGCGTACCTTAACTAGTGGTCTGTGTCCTGCATGACAGGAAGACCAGTGCCCCATAAGGTGTGCAACCTCTATGAAGAAACTTGTGCACCTGGTGTCAGGTGGTTTTCAATCCGGGTATTCTGACTATTTCCCATCCTTAGGAAAGAGAGGCTTAATGGAGACTGTCTTTGGAGCTGGAGGTGGGGCACTGGGTACCTTAAAACACTATGGAGCTGGAGATATTCAGGATCACATTGGGGGGGTCTTGTGCTACATATCAGGGAAGGGGTTAGGAAAGCCAACTTGCTCTGTCCAGCATCACTTTGCAGGGACAGACAGGTGGGGGTAGTATCCAGGTTGCCTATGAGTCGTAATAGATTGGTGGATGACTCAGTTCCAGGATCGTCAAAAATCTTACTTGCACTGTTCTCATCCCTAATGGCAGGGATGGAACATTGTGCAGATATCACGGTCAATCTGGGTACTATCCTATCAGACTCTACTGGGTTACACCCTGGAGTCCATCTTGTTCTGATGGTTTGAGTCTGGACAGCCTCAGATGACTGGTACTGATAAGTGCTAGAGGAAGGTAGGGGTTGTGCTATGGGAAAAGGCAATAATGCTGGCACAGGGGGGGGTCATGTCTAATGGATGCCGGGGTAGTGTCCCAACTGGTCCTAAACAAAGTTAAAACTATTTGAGACTGGAGACCAGGGTACTGGTGCTAGTATCACATGTCTAATGATGCACTAATGTTTTCAGCATCAGGTTAAATGGTGCTCAGCAGGGTACACTACCTCGGGGGAGTCTGATACACCTCCTCTGGCTCATGGCATGGATATAGCAGGAACACCGGGTTGTACCCCGATCACCCCTGAAGAAAGGTTTTATAGCAAACCTGACATCCCCTTACACCTACAGAAACTTCCTCTGGGATTTGGGGCTGAGTTAAAAGCTTGGCTGATGGATTTCGGACAACAGGATGAAATATTAAATGTACTAGGAGATGCTGAAAAACAAGCCACCATACGACTCACCCATGATCAAAATAGACTGATCCAAGTATCCCACGCTTTAGACGCAGATGCTAAGATTTCCTGGTGGGAAAGTTTATTTGGGTATAGTCCGAACGCTACAGCTTTCCTAAACATTTTGCTCCACCCTGTTGTTGTCCTAACCTGTGCAGCCTTATTGCTTTTCCTGATGCAGGTAATAATGTGCGTTACTATCAGGAGAATGAATGCCAAAGCTATGAGAATGTGTACCTCAACAAGGTATCTTCTCTCAAGGAACAGAAAGGCCACTAACTCAGAAACAAATCTCTGAGGAAGCCATATCCAATCCAGACCAGTACAAAGAAGTTGCGCATTTAAGAGAGGACCCTAGAACTATATTTTCTTGTTCCAGGGATAAGCCTCTTCAATTTTTAGCAATAAAGTGCAGTCAGGTTTACCTAAATTCCAAAAGTTTCAATCATTTTTTTATTTTATTTTATTTTATTTTTTTTTCTCTCCCTTTTGTTGTTAATATCTGTGTACCTGACCTGCAAAAATACTGTTAATGGAAGAGGAGTTTTTTTTTTAGAAAAACATTTGTTTTGTTTTTTGTTGTTTATTTTTTTTATTATGTTTTTTTAACCAATGTATTCATTTTTTTTATATACAGATTCAAGGCTCTTTAACAGTCTTGGTTGGAGCAGCGTTCAATCTGTAGTTTTTTCCATTTTTTGTTCTTTTTTTCATTATTATTCCCACTATTTTTCCTGTTCATTTTCATTACTCACCTCTCTTCTATTCCTTTTTCTTCTTTAATATTATGCTGTCTAAGTTTTTCCTTTGGTTTCTATCATTTATCTTCTCAAGATAATGTAACTAAGACATCAGTCATATCATTTTTCTTTAAAAAAAAGACTTTGCCTGTCCGCAAGTACCATATTTTAACTAAAGTATCCCTGGACATCCAGTTTTATGTCTTAATGTAATTCCACCTCCCCTAGTCTACCTACTGCCTTAACCTGAGCCCCGTGAGCAGGTGTGGTGAACCCAGGGACCTGGCAATAACAGACAGTATTGACTATCCCTACCATCAAGGGCCATGGATGATACTGGCTGTTGCTCAGACTCTGTACCCTGTGGGAACCCACTCTACTCGTCCACATTACACCCTTTATGAGTATTTAGTCTTAATGGCCAACACTCTGTTCCTGTCCAGCATTTCTCCAATATCTGTACACTAACGTTCTCCTCTCTCTTTCTGTATTCATGCACGACTGTCTGGAGACCCGCCCGACCCCACCTGAAGAAGCAGCGACCACCAAGTTATTTCTTGAGATAAATGTGTCACGAATAAGACTTTCCTGGACTTTCCTTCACCATGCTGAAAAGTGCTGTCTCGCGGTCCGATCCAATCGATGCAACCATTACACGGTCTTACCCAGTTACAGGACTAGATATGCCAGGATCCCGCCATCAATGTTGGAGTTCCGCTCCTCCAAGGCAGAGGAGTGATGAAACATTGCAATACAGACACTCATGGTTTGGATGTGAAGTCTCCAAAGGACCAGGATTTCTTTGCTATCTTAAGCCTACTTTGAGGAGTTCCGGCGTGTTCAAGAAAAGAAGAGGAGGCCGCAGTGGTGGTGGGGAAGGGTCGGGGCTTCTGGGCTGTTGTGGGTGGGTGCAGGATCATTGAAGGAGGACATAAGTTCAAGAATGAACTTCAGGGGGAAATGTGATGGAGATATTGAATTCCATATTTATATCAATGAGATTCAAGCGTACCATCGTGAGGACTTTCTAATTAGATTACCATGCCCCATTTTGTATGATGTGTACGTGTATGTATATGTCTGTCTATCTGTATGTCTGTGTATGTATATATATGTATGTAATATATATTTATGGGTGTATATAGGTGTATTTTTTATAGGAACATGTGTAATAGAAGGTGGGCCTATTTACTGTTTTAACATCTCAAACACACCTTTTGTGTTGGCCTGCTATCCGCATAGTAACTAAGTTACCCTATTGTTCGTAGAGAGAGCCAGGGCAGACATTGCGTCTCTTGAGTCCTTGTAATGCTAATTTATGGTATATCACAGAGGGCTGACGGAAATCAAGAGATAGTTAAAAAGGTACTCTTCAGGGGTAGCCAATCAGGATTCAATGCCACTTCTGAACCAATGAGGTGACCCTGAGTTCTGATTGGTGGGAGTGGGTTCTAACAACATACAACCAAATACCTGGGGAGGGCTAGGTCTCTTCTTCGGCGGACGGTCTAGGTGCAGGATGGTTACGTAAGACTTCTCCATACAATGTATCTCTATGGCTCTTTTCTTTCCTGTAACCTTTTCTATCGTAGGATTTGGCCGTAATACCTTATTAATCTCTTGATAGCATGGGTATGACCATTATGGCAATATTTATTATCATTGGTAACATTGTTGTTTTAAGGTTATATCATTTATGTTATAGTTGCTAATCTCATATTACCACAAGTTTCTTTTCTGTACAATAGTAAGTTTAAATAAATTAGATTGTTACCACTTTCGAACAGATATCATTCGTTCTTAATTTCATGGGTTGATTCATATATAGACAAAAGGTTTTAATCACTTATGTATCATTAAATATATAAGTGAGGTATGTATAAAGGTAGCCACGTCACACCTCCTTATAATGGTCCTCCCTCTCAGGTGCAAGACACTGCCCAGAGTACCAACCTCCCTGTGACATCCACCCCTGTCAAAGGAACCGCCTCTGAACAAAACCCCAACTCCACTTCCTCAATCTCTCCAGACAGTAGTACAGTCCCGGAGATGAACAGATCGCTCCTTGAAACCTTAACTGACGCCATAACCCATGCATTAGGTGGCCCAGCAGGAGCCAAGAGACCAAGTAAACCTCCTATTAGGTATGGTGTAGATGATGGTGAGGAATACCCCTTGATAGAAGTCCCGAACCCAAGAGGAGGACAGAATGATGCACTTTGCCAGCCATATCCCTTGACTATGACTGTTTTTCGACCTTGGACCGACAGTGACATACAAAAGGCTACAGAACACATAAAACATCCAAAATTAGGTTCAGCTGAATTTATTGAAAACATAGAGGGATTACAGAACAGTTATAAGTTGAACGGGGTGGAGGTAGAGAGAGCCCTGAGGAGAGTACTAGGATCAGATTGGGCCTCGGTAAAGGGGGACTGGGACCCCTGTGCCCTAGCAAATGGACAGGGGCGAGGAGATCCATTGCCTCCAGATAGCCCAGACTTAGGAAACAGGTCGACTGCCTTACTGAACAGATGCCAGCTTAGATGGGTACAACGGACTGATTGGCAAAAAATAAATATGACAGTACAGGAAGACAAGGAGAGTGTTGGTGACTACCTAAATAAACTACGAGAGGTTTTTAAAGTGTTCTCCGGGCTCCCCGAAGCTGAGGATGTGAATAGTGCATATCAGCAACAGCTAAAGATAGCTTTTGTTAATGAATTGAAACAGGATCATAAGGATTACATTGCTACAAACATGGTTACTTACCGAACTGCATCGGTTTTAGATGTTTTACAATATGCTAAGCATTCTGAGAGGTATTTTAAAACAAGGGCAAAAAAGAATGTGAAAGTAAAGGTTTTTGTGCAAGGTGATGAAGAAGCTGCGGATGCAGAAGAGTACACTGCCGAGGCAGAACCAGAGGAGTCTCATAAAGGGAGAGGCACAGGTGGGTTTAGAGGAAGGAACAAGTTGAGAGGAAGAGGAAGGAAGAGGAAGGGGTAGAGGACAATGGAGGAATAAAGAATGGGTAGAAAGAAGGAAATGTTGGATTTGTGGAAGACAGGGCCATTTGGCCAGGGGCTGCCCTGACGGGCCAGGCCCTCACAAATCAGATTGACTAGAAACGGTATGTGTGAGCCACCTGGAAAAGATAGGGTACATTGAAAACTTACCACAGGTGGAGTTAATGGTTGAGAGAAAATGTGTACAATTTTTGGTGGACTCCGGGGCCTCTAGGACCTTAATTCACCCTGCAGATGTGCCTCATATTGATCAATCTACAAACTCCATACAAGGAGTAAGTGGAAAATTAGTGAGGGAGTCACTGTCTGAGTATGTCACCATTGAGGAGCCAGAGACAGGGGTCAAGATCACAACCAGAGTGATCTTGTCTGCTATCTGCCTGGTGAATCTCTTGGGTAGAGACCTGATGTCAGCCATGTGCATGTCAGTCAGTGCACAAAATAATGGGTTTGCAGTCCGGGTAGGACAGGGACCCATTAACCCAATAGAAGAAACACATTATTATTACTCCTTAGATGTGTATATGAAAGACAAGGAGACAGTTGATACTGTTGACAAAATGATTAATTATGCTGAAAGCGTGACGGAAGGTAGGACAGTGGATTTACAGACACCAAATAGGGCTCACTGCACAATGTATTTTAAGAGATAGGTATTACGCCACCAGATTTTTCTCAAAGAAGGAGGATACCCTGCAATTAACCAATGTTTACTGGAGTGTTGAGGGATTTTGTGTATCGGAATGTTGTATACCCCCCGAGGAACAGGTTCTGTTTAGGGAAATTACCCCACATCTATCTTTGGCTAAACCCAAAAGCCGAGATTGGAAGGACGTGGGAGGGTTTGTGAAGGAATGCCAAGACCTGAAAGATTGGGCACCTGCGGGCCTACCTGATTTATACAAAAGTAAGTCGACAGGTTATTTCTGTCACAAACCCTTGGGACACAAAATCATTACAACACCCTCGGCACACATGTGGGCTGCAGGAACGGAATGATACTTGACACAAGAGGGTCACCTGTTAGATGGGCTCCCAGAGACACTATGGACTAGAGGTCCAGCAGATGTGGGACTCATGAAAGGAGTCCAACCAGTAACCATCACTCCAAAATCACACCACAGACCCCACCTAAGACAATACCCCCTTAAGAAGGAAGCAGAGGAGGGCATAGCCCCTGTTGTAGATGAACTTTTAAAAACAGGGGTGATTTTTCCGTGTCCTGACAGCCCTTGCAATACCCCCCTTTTTCCTGTTAAGAAGGCTCCGCCTTCCACAGGCTGGAGAATGGTACAAGATCTCCAAGCTGTCAACCAGGCAGTTATACCAAGGGCTCCTGTGGTACCAGATCCACACACACTACTGAATGATTTAGATCCAGGAAATGAATTCTTTTCTGTGATTGATATCAGTAATGCTTTCTTTAGCATCCCGGTGCACCCAGACCATCAATTTTGGTTTGCCTTCACCTACCGGGGAAAAAGGTATACCTTCACCAGATTGCCCCAGGGCTATTATGAGTCCCCTACCATCTTTTCACAAGCAATGTCCTCAATTTGGCTCAATTTGTACCCCCAAGGGGAAGCCAGCTCCTCCTCTATGTAGATGACATCTTAGTGGCGTCTCCCTCAGGGGAGGTTTGTAGGGCTGACACAATGGCTCTGTTGTATTTCCTCCATGAACAAGGGCATAAGGTAAATAGAACTAAACTCCAATTGTGGCAACAACAGGTCAAATACTTGGGGTATAATATCTCAAAAGAAGGTCGGCACTTGGATGAGGAGAGAATTCGAGCCCTCCTCCAGGTGCCGAAACCAAAGACAAAGAAACAAATGATGTCCTTTCTGGGTATGACAAATTTTGTAGAGCCTGGATTTCCGGGTATTCCATACTGACGGCCCCGTTAGTACAGACAATATATGGGAGCCCTATGGCCCCCCAGGATGCTATAAAATGGGGTGGGGAAACAGAGACAGCTTTTACTGACCTAAAACAAGTCCTTTCTAGTTCATCAGTGCTAGCCTTACCAAACTATGACAAACCTTTTGAACAAACAGTAGACTCAAGGGAAGGTCACATGACGTCAGTACTTACACAGTCACATGGCGGGCGCCAGAGGCCAGTTGCTTACTATTCTACAAAACTAGACAGTGTAACTAGAGCACTTCCACCCTGTGTACAGGCAGTGGTAGCTGCAGCGGAAGCAGTTAAGGCTTCAGCATCTATAGTGCTATATCACCCACTGACACTCAAAGTACCACCAGATATGCAGTATCTGTTATCCTTTTACAACAAAAGATATCACATTTGAGCCCAGCACGACACCTTTCCTGTATGACAATACTTTTGACACAACCTCACTTAACAATACAGAGATGTACTACATTAAACCCATCCACACTACTACCACTTCCTACTGATGGTCATAAACGTGACTGTACTGCTGCCATCGCTGAAAAGGTACTGCCACAGAGTGATTTGAAAGATGTACCATTATCTAACCCTGACATGACACTTTTTGTCGATGGTTCCAGTAAGAAAAATCTAGATGGTACAAATGCAACTGGATATGCAGTAGTGACACAGGATGAAATTTTGGAAGCTAGACCATTACCGAAACATTATTCAGCACAAGTAGCAGAACTTGTAGCACTGACAAGAGCATGCATACTATCAAAAGGAAAATCTGTAACCATGTACACCGACAGTCAATATGCCTTTTCAACAGTACATGTTTTTGCACAACAATGGAAAAACAGGGGAATGGTCACCTCCAGTGGTAAACCAATTTCACACACAGACGTCATTCTAGAACTCCTAGATGCAATACAGTTACCAAAAGAGCTTGCAATCTGCAAATGTCAAGCACACACAAAATATACAGACCCCATCTCAAAGGGAAATAAAAGGGCAGATGAAGCGGCAAAATAGCGGCACAAGAAACACATCAAATAATGACAGAACAAGAAATCATAGAGATAGATCATACAGTCCTTACTGATATGCAGCAAAATGCACCCCTCGGGGAGAAACAATATTGGAAAACAAAGGGTTGCACAATAATAGATAACATTTACACGTCACCTGAAGGAAAACCGGTATTGCCAAAATCCTTGTTTAGGTATGCGGCAGTATTGACACATGGAGTAACTCATGTGTCAAACAGGGGGATGACTGAGATGTTAAATAAGGTATGTACAGCCTATGGCTTCACTAACTACTCAAAAACTTTTTGCTCTCAATGTATTATATGTGCAAGACACAATGCTCAGGGAGGCATAAGACCACAGAAAGGGAAGTTCCCCACACCGCAATATCCATTCCAACACATTTGCATGGATTTTATTGAATTAGACAAATGTGAAAGGAAGAAATATTGTTTGGTAATCACAGACGCCCTGACCAAATGGGTGGAGGTATTCCCGTCAGGAAGTGCAGACGCACAGACAGTAGCCAAAGCATTACTAAGAGATATAATTCCTAGATTTGGAATCCCTGAAAAGATTTACAGCGATAATGGACCCCATTTTGTAAATAAAACTATACAACATTTGACAGAAGTGATGGGAATTCAAGTGAAAAACCATTGCGCTTACCAACCCCAATCAGCTGGATTGGTGGAGAGACACAATGGAATCCTAAAAAATAAGCTGAAGAAAGCTATGGAAGAAACAGGTAAAAATTGGATGTACTGTTTACCATTGGCTGTGACTAGTATGCACATTACACCCACAAAAGAAGGTTTGAGCCCATTTGAAATGATACATGGAAGGCCATATAGAATACCCTTACTACCAAATGAAACACCAGCTGAAGAATCTGAACGTACTCTAGCAGAATATATGTCTAACCTGTTGAAACAGAAGCAAATTAATGAAGTCTGTTCTATTCCAGAAGGTCCAATCCAAGGAGAAGAGAAAATCCATATTGGAGACTGGGTCCTGGTAAAAGTAATAAAAAGAAAACATTGGCACTCACCTGTAGTGATATATTATATTGTGGTATAGTAGTATCGTGGGTATGATAATTAATAAGTACTCTTCCGCAGCAACCCAATTCTTCCAGAGAGATGCACTTTATTGACTTCCAACACAGAACAAAGTCCAAAGTCCACAGATGACAAAAAATCCGACAGAGTATATAATTCAGAGACCCATGTTCCTAGGTCTGTGTGTTCCCAGCCATACACAGACAAGCCTAACTTAATCTATAGACCGAATGCCGTGTTATATTCACTAGACACTGAATGGCTGAGCAATTTGATTGGCCGTTTCAATTTAGGACTTTGATTAGCTTTAGTCTTTCAAACAGACCACAACTCCCAGCCGTGAACAGCTGTAGTCATAAACCGCCCCAATTCGCATATCAACATCAACAAGTCCCCTTAGATAGGTGTAATTAGATTAGATTAACAGATACCACCTGAATACCCTTTTGAGCCCTTGGAATACCTACATTCCTAATCTGTATTCTTGCATATTAATATCAACAAGTCCCCCTGATATATTAGCCCCCCAGAAGGGAGACTCCGCTAGGCCAACTCTAAACACTCCTTGATCCCATTGTTACCCCCTCAATTCTAATTAACATCAATAAATACTTCTTCTATGGCCCTTTAAACAATGTACCCTTTGAAATGTTCAATTAGCTTAACAGCCCATACCTCACACCCCTAGGTAGACTTGCATAAGACTAACACGTCAAAGGGTCTTCAGCTGTTATATTAGAATTGAGTTGGCTTGGACAAATCGACCATTGTCAACTCAATTCTGGCCTGGTTAATATTGACTGTATGTGTACATACATATAATAATGTCCCACATAAATCGGTGAACATATTACAACATATACCCCCACTTGGATCGGTTCGAATCAGAATCGATTCACAACCAAACTGCTCAGACATCCCTGGCTCTTAAGATTGAAGCCATCTCTATGCTTTTAATAACATTACCCTATGAACCAAACCACCACGCTCAAAACCGGGATTCCCAGTCATCACATATTCCATCACAATGCTAATTCTATCTGCAAGTTCATATGGGCATTCATTCTTGATTTGCCTAATTTTTCCTGACAAGGTCACATTTGTCGTCACACCATACAATGCTTTCAATAATTCCTTTAAAACATCCTTAGTTTTATGATGCTGGCCACAATTTTGCAAAATCCGTGCCCACAATCCGTTACCTATACTTTTCTGCAAAATTCTAGTTAGGTCCTCCACATTCAAGTTGTATGTGTCTCTGACTCTCTGCAAATCACAGAACCATTTCATGAACCTGTTTACATCATAGCGGGGTACCTGACCTATCTCCCTTATAATAGCTTCCATCTCCTGTGGCTTTAGTTGTTTTGTAATCAATTTAATTTCACTTGAATCATCAGTGTTCAATACAGTTGTTGTAGTGGTAGGAGCTGCTGGTATGCATGGGGCTGCATGTAACTCATCCCAGGGATATATTGGCTTATAATCTTTGGCATCAGGCTTTATTTTAGAGGTATCTTTTTAATGCGTGTAACTTGATTTTTCTGCCAATTTATCAAAAGCAATGTTAGCAGCATGTTTACACTCCTCCAACTGTTTCTCAACAATTTGTATTTTTACTGACAATTCCTCATTTACCCGACTTAAATCATCACATAATTTTGCCTTTTCAATCAATGCCTCCCCAGTAGTGATAGCGTGCAACCTGAGATCTGATATCCTTTCATTCAACCCTTTCTCCATTTCCTCATATCTCTGAGTCTGTTCTAGAATTTTCTGCTTTTTTTTCCTTAATCTCCTCTATTGATTCTGTACAACAAGACAGTAGTCCCTGAATAATGATACCCTTACATTTCTTTTCTTTAGTTTTCTTATCAAAGACATTATCGGATAAAAAGCATTTCATTAAATCCCATGACTGTCTATATTCTTGGGGAATCTCATAAGGCCCCCCATGACTTTTTATATAATTTAGCAGCCATATATTCACATCCTCTTCCTTAGTGCTATTGCCACCACCAGACACAACCAAAGCCATTGTAAAGAATAAAATGACAAAAAAAAAAAAAAAAATTGCTATTTAAAAAATAATGAACAAGGCACACTTACCAATTGTTAGGTTTCCTAGAACTTCCTTCCTGGGTCCTCACGGTCTTCTGTCACCTCACAGGATTGTTGTCACCACCGACTTCTGTTACTAAGTCCGAAAATGCTCTTCTGATCCGGGTCACGGCACCAATGTAGTGATATATTATATTGTGGTATAGTAGTATCGTGGGTATGATAATTAATTAGTAAGTACTCTTCCGCAGCAACCCAATTCTTCCAGAGAGATGCACTTTATTGACTTCCAACTCAGAACAAAGTCCAAAGTCCACAGATGACAAAAAATCCGACAGAGTATATAATTCAGAGACCCATGTTCCTAGGTCTGTGTGTTCCCAGCCATACACAGACAAGCCTAACTTAAACTATAGACTGAATGCCGTGTTATATTCACCAGACACTGAATGGCTGAGCAATTTGATTGGCCGTTTCAATTTAGGACTTTGATTAGCTTTAGTCTTTCAAACAGACAACAACTCCCAGCCGTGAAAAGCTGTAGTCATAAACCGCCCCAATTTGCTCTCCTGCATATCAACATCAACAAGTCCCCTTAGATATGTGTAATTAGATTAGATTAACAGATACCACCTGAATACCCTTTTGAGCCCTTGGAATACTTACATTCCTAATCTGTATTCTTGCATATTAATATTAACAAGTCTCCCTGATATATTAGCCCCCCCAGGAGGGAGCTTCCGCTAGGCCAACCCAAAACACTCCTTGATCCCATTGTTACCCCCTCAAGTCTAATTACCATCAATAAATACTTCTTCTATGGCCCTTTAAACAATGTACCCTTTGAAATGTTCAATTAGGTTAACAGCCCATACCTCACACCCCTAGGTAGACTTGCATAAGACTAACACATCAAAGGGTCTTCAGCTGTTATATTAAAATTGAGTTGGCTTGGACAAATCGACCCTTGTCAACTCAATTCTGGCCTGGTTAATATTGACTGTATGTGTACATACATATAATAATGTCCCACATAAATCGGTGAACATATTACAACATCACCTAAGTGGAAGGGACCGTATCAGGTTCTTCTCACCACTTCCATGGCTATAAGGATAGCAGAGAGGTCTACCTGGATTCACCAGTCCCATTGTAAAAAGGTTTTACAGGTAGAGTAGGGCCAGTTGGCTACAAGAGGTTCAGAAAGTCCGGCTACAAAGGGAGGTCTCGCACAAGGTGGGACTTGTCTCAAACCGGTGAAGTCTCCCCCACTCTATGCGCTGGAACTCTGTAGCTGGTTAGGATGAAAGGGACAGTAATTATCCTTGGGTTACTGGTGACTCTAGGAGAGGCGTCCATAAGAGGGGGGAGACGTTGTGGAAGAGTAGAGGAACCTTTGGATTGGGAAAGAACAGGAAAAGCATTGAATCTAACCTTTATAGAGGGAATAACTAGCACCATACTGGTAGACTTCTGTCAGATTGCAGATTGTGGGGATACAACTGGGGCTAGAGGACTTCTATGGGCAGATAAATACATTTGCTGGCTCTGGGATGGGGCTGGATGTCAAGCATGGGATCAAGCCCTGTGGACCACAGCACATCAAGATTGGGGGTATAATCTACCAGGGCCTAAAAAGAGTGGAATAAAGGAAAGACTCATAATTTCAAAAGCGGCCAACTCCCCCTGCACACATAATAAGAACTGTAACCAATTATTAATAACATTAAAGGAGTCGAGGAAGGAAGATCAGCGGTTGTACTCTATGGGAGCATGGGTGTTTGGAACTGACCCCTCAGGCAAATTTTTCCTCGAGGTATTACCATCTAATAAGACCAGACAACAGGGAAAGGTAGACACAGAAGGGAAAGAATAAGGCCATACTAAAATAGAAGTTCTGAGTAAAACTATAAGGTTTACTAACTTAACAATTGAAGATGCCATAGCTTTGGAGACGGGTTACCAAGAAAAAAATGAGTGGTTAGAATGGTTGAGGTACACGGTTAAAACTCTAAAAAAAGAAAACTGTTTAGTTTGTTTCTGAGCCAGACCACATTTAGCAATGGTCCCTTTTCCTCTAGATCACAATACAGATCCAGAAGGTTTAAAATGTATGTTGCAATTATATAATAAGAGCTATAAACCTGAAACAAATTCTACCTGTCACACGTTGAGTTTGTTGTTTCCCCCAGTACAGAAACCTCAGATACCTCCAGCGGTTACTGCTTATCCGGGCAACTTTACTTGTTTTGCACTCCCAGGGAACCGTAGCGGGGTGGATCTTGGGTCGCTACCCGATGACTATTGCAGGGAGAGGATTAACATGGGCAATGGTGACTGGGTTGAACATGACATTCAGAGAGCTGATGTCTGGTGGATGTGTGGGGATAAGAAACTGCGAGCTAGGATACCAGCCAATGCCCGAGGGGATTGCGCTGTGGTCCAGCTGACCATGCCCCTGAGGATCCTGACAGAACACCCGTGGACTAAGAGTCACCAACGGTATCGGAGGGACACCTCTCCCATGGGGTCATTTGACTCTCAGATCTACATAGATGAGATGAGATTGGGGTGTCGGATGAGTTTAAGGCCAGGAATCAGGTGACAGCTGGGTTTGAGTCTCTTTTCTGGTGGGTGACTATAAATAAAAATGTTAACTGGATTAACTATATATACTATAACCAACAACGATTTGTAAACTATACTAGGGATGCTGTGAAGGGCCTAGCAGAACAGTTGGCCCCCACATCTCTAACGGCATGGCAGGACCGAATGGCCTTAGATATGGTCCTAGCTGAAAGAGGAGGAATATGCAAAATGTTTGGTAGCATGTGTTGCACCTTTATCCCTAATAATACAGCTCCTGGAGGGACCGTGACCAGAGCCTTGGAAGGACTGACTGCTCTATCGAATGAATTAGCGGAAAACTCAGGTATTAATGATCCATTAACAAACTGGCTTGAAGGATGGTTCGGTAAATGGACTGGACTTATCACATCATGTTTGATCTCAATTGCTGTGGCTTTGGCCATTTTGGTCACTTGCGGATGCTGTTGCATTCCCTGTATTCGAGGACTTTCACAGAAACTGATTGAAACCACAGTCTCAAGAACAATGTATCAAGCCCTTCCTACCTCTGAGGAGACCTGTGTGGACATTGAAGCTCAACTTAATGACATACAGTCCTAAAGTGTATAAACACAGGGACTATTATAGAAAAGTGTTGAGATAAAATAGTCACACAAGAGGAGGGAATGTTAGAAAAGTTTTAAATGTTTATTGTGTGACTATTAGAAAAACTATTAGAAAAACAATAACACTGAGATTACTTTTAACCACTTCAGCCCCAGAAGGATTTACCCCCTTCCTGACGAGAGCACTTTTTACAATTTGGCACTTCGTCGCTTTAACTGCTAATTGCGCGGTCATGCAATGCTGTACCCAAACGAAATTTGCGTCCTTTTCTTCCCACAAATAGAGCTTTCTTTTGATGGTATTTGATCACCTCTGCCGTTTTTATTTTTTGCGCTATAAACGGAAAAAGACCGAAAATTTTTAAAAAAAATAATATTTTCTACTTTTTGTTATAAAAAAAATCCAATAAACTCAATTTTAGTCATACATTTAGGCCAAAATGTATTCGGCCACATGTCTTTGGTAAAAAAAATGTCAATAAGCGTATATTTATTGGTTTGTGCAAAAGTTATAGCGTCTACAAACTAGGGTACATTTTCTGGAATTTACACAGCTTTTAGTTTATGACTGCCTATGTCATTTCTTGAGGTGCTAAAATGGCAAGGCAGTACAAAACCCCCCCAAATGACCCCATTTTGGAAAGTAGACACCCCAAGGAAATTGCTGAGAGGCATGTTGAACCCATTGAATATTTATTTTTTTTGTCCCAAGTGATTGAATAATGACAAAAAAAAAAAAAAAATTTACAAAAAGTTGTCACTAAATGATATATTGCTCACACAGGCCATGGGAATATGTGGAATTGCACCCCAAAATACATTCAGCTACTTCTCCTGAGTATGGGGATACCACATGCGTGGGACTTTTTTGGGAGCCTAGCCGCATACGGGGCCCCGAAAACCAAGCACCGCCTTCAGGATTTCTAAGGGCATAAATTTTTGATTTCACTCCTCACTACCTATCACAGTTTTGAAGGCCATAAAATGCCAAGATGGCACAAAACCCCCCTAAATGACCCCATTTTGGAAAGTAGACACCCCAAGGAAATTGCTGAGAGGCATGTTGAACCCACTGAATATTTATTTTTTTTGTCCCAAGTGATTGAATAATGACAAAAAAAAAAAATTTACAAAAAGTTGTCACTAAATGATATATTGCTCACACAGGCCATGGGAATATGTGAAATTGCACCCCAAAATACATTCAGCTGCTTCTTCTGAGTATGGGGATACCACATGTGTGGGACTTTTTGGGAGCCTAGCCGCGTACAGGGCCCCGAAAACCAAGGGCATAAATTTTTGATTTCACTCCTCACTACCTATCACAGTTTTGAAGGCCATAAAATGCCAAGATGGCACAAAACCCCCCCAAATGACCCCATTTTGGAAAGTAGACACCCCAAGCTATTTGCTGAGAGGCATGTTGAGTCAATGGAATATTTTATATTTTGACACAAGTTGCGGGAAAGTGACAATTTTTTTTTTTTTTTTGCACAAAGTTGTCACTAAATGATATATTGCTCAAACATGCCATGGGCATATGTGGAATTACACCCCAAAATACATTCTGCTGCTTCTCCTGAGTACGGGGATACCACATGTGTGGGACTTTTTGGGAGCCTAGCCGCGTATGGGGCCCCGAAAACCAAGCACCACCTTCAGGATTTCTAAGGGCATAAATTTTTGATTTCACTCCTCACTACCTATCACAGTTTTGAAGGCCATAAAATGCCTAGATTGCACAAACCCCCCCAAATGAACCCATTTTGGAAAGTAGACACCCCAAGCTATTTGCTGAGAGGCATGTTGAGTCCATGGAATATTTTATTTTTTGACACAAGTTGCGGGAAAGTGACAATTTTTTTTTTTTTGCACAAAGTTGTCACTAAATGATATATTGCTCACACAGGCCATGGGCATATGTGGAATTGCACCCCAAAATACATTCTGCTGCTTCTCCTGAGTACGGGGATACCACATGTGTGGGACTTTTTGGGAGCCTAGCCGCGTATGGGGCCCCGAAAACCAAGCACCACCTTCAGGATTTCTAAGGGCATAAATTTTTGATTTCACTCCTCACTACCTATCACAGTTTTGAAGGCCATAAAATGCCAAGATTGCACAAAACCCCCCCAAATGAACCCATTTTGGAAAGTAGACACCCCAAGCTATTTGCTGAGAGGCATGTTGAGTCCATGGAATATTTTATTTTTTGACACAAGTTGCGGGAAAGTGACAATTTTTTTTTTTTGCACAAAGTTGTCACTAAATGATATATTGCTCACACAGGCCATGGGCATATGTGGAATTGCACCCCAAAATACATTCTGCTGATTCTCCTGAGTACTGGGATACCACATGTGTGGGACTTTTTGGGAGCCTAGCCGCGTACGGGGCCCCGAAAACCCAGCACCGCCTTCAGGATTTCTAAGGGCGTAAAGTTGTGATTTCACTCCTCACTACCTATCACATTTTTGAAGGCCATAAAATGCCCAGATGGCACAACCCCCCCCAAATGCCCCCATTTTGGAAAGTAGACACCCCAAGCTATTTGCTGAGAGGCATGTTGAGTCCATGGAATATTTTATATTTTGACACAAGTTGCGGGAAAGTGACAATTTTTTTTTTTTTTTTGCACAAAGTTGTCACTAAATGATATATTGCTCAAACATGCCATGGGCATATGTGGAATTACACCCCAAAATACATTCTGCTGCTTCTCCTGAGTATGGGGATACAACATGAGTGGCACTTTTTTGGGAGCCTAGCTTCATACGGGGCCCCGAAATCCAATCACCGCCTTCAGGATTTCTAAGGGCGTAAATTTTTGATTTCACTCCTCACTACCCATCACAGTTTCAAAGACCATAAAATGCCAAGATAGCACAAAACCCCCCAAAATGACCCCATTTTGGAAAGTAGACACCCCAAGCTATTTGCTGAGAGGCATGGTGAGTATTTTGCAGCTCCCATTTGTTTTTGAAAATGAAGAAAGACAAGAAAAACGTATTTTTTTTTTCTTTTTTCAATTTTCAAAAGTTTGTGACAAAAAGTGAGGTCTGCAAAATACTCACTATACCTCTCAGCAAATAGCTTTGGGTGTCTATTTTCCAAAATGGGGTCATTTGGGGGGGGTTTGTGCCATCTGGGCATTCCATGGCCTCCGAAACTGTGATAGGCAGTGAAGAGTGAAATCAAAAATTTACGCCCTTAGAAAGCCTGAAGGCGGTGCTTGGTTTTTGGGGTCCCGTATGCGGCTAGGCTCCCAAAAAGTCTCACACATGTGGTATCCCCGTACTCAGGAGATGCAACAGAATGTATTTTGGGGTGTAATTTCACATATTCCCATGGCATGTTTGAGCAATATATCATTTAGTGACAACTTTGTGCAACAAAAAAAAAAAAATTTGTCTTTTTCCCGCAACTTGTGTCACAATATAAAATATTCCATGGACTTGACATGCCTCTCAGCAAATAGCTTGGGGTGTCTACTTTCCAAAATGGGGTCATTTGGGGGGTTTTGAACTGTCCTGGCATGTTATGCACAACATTTAGAAGCTTATGTCACACATCACCCACTCTTCTAACCACTTGAAGACAAAGCCCTTTCTGACACTTTTTGTGTACATGAAAACATTATTTTTTTTTCAAAAAAATTACTTTGAACCCCCAAACATTATATTTTTTTTTAAAGCAAATGCCCTACAGATTAAAATGGTGGGTGTTTCATTTTTTTTTTCACACAGTATTTGCGCAGCGATTTTTCAAACGCATTTTTTGGGGAAAAAACACACTTTTTTAAATTTTAATACACTAAAACACACTATATTGCCCAAATGTTTGATTAAATAAAAAAGATGATCTTAGGCCGAGTACATGGATACCAAACATGACATGCTTTAAAATTGCGCACAAACGTGCAGTGGCAACAAACTGAATACATTTTTAAAAGCCTTTAAAAGCCTTTACAGGTTACCACTTTAGATTTACAGAGGAGGTCGACTGCTAAAATTACTGCCCTCGATCTGACCTTCGCAGTGATACCTCACATGCATGGTGCAATTGCTGTTTACATTTGACGCCAGACTGACGCTTGCGTTCGCCTTTGTGCGAGAGCAGGGGGGGACAGGGGTGCTTTTTTTTTTTTTTTTTTTTTCTTTATTTTTTTTTGCTTTTTTATCTTATTTTTAAACTGTTCCTTTCATTTTTATTTTTTTTTAATCATTTTTATTGTTATCTCAGGGAATGTAAATATCCCCTATGATAGCAATAGGTAGTGACAGGTACTCTTTTTAGAAAAAATTGGGGTCTATTAGACCCTAGATCTCTCCTCTGCCCTCAAAGCATCTGACCACACCAAGATCAGTGTGATAAAATGCTTTCCCAATTTCCCAATGGCGCTGTTTACATCCGGCGAAATCTAAGTCATGAAATGCTCGTAGCTTCCAGTTTCTTAGGCCATAGAGATGTTTGGAGCCATTCTGGTCTCTGATCAGCTCTATGGTCAGCTGGCTGAATCACCGGCTGCATTCTCAGGTTCCCTGTTGGGACAGGAGAGCCAGAGAAAAACATGGAAGACGGTGGGGGGCATTCCCTACCACTGCTTGTAAAAGCAGTCTAGAGGCTAATTAGCCACTAGGATTGCTTTTACATGAAAGCCGACCGCTGGCTGAAAAGAATGATACCAAGATGATACCTAAACCTGCAGGCATCATTCTGGTATAACCACTCAAAGTCCAGCAACATACCAGTACGTTGCTGGTCCTTGTTGGGCATACATTGTAAACTTTTTTTTCATGCAGCCTGTGGGCTGAACGAAAAAAAGATATTGATCAGTGGGTATGCCCACCATTAGAATACCTCCCTTCATCCACCCACTTCTAATGATGGGCATACATGCACCGTATATATATGCCGAAGCATAGGGGCATCCTTCCGCAAAAGGCAGGAGCAAATTGCTCCTCCACCCACTGCTGCCCCCACGCTTCGGCATATATGCTGAAGTATGTAACTGTGGTGGTGAAATCACCTCCGACAGCGCTGGAGTCACGGCTTTATGTATCGTGGGAGCAAACACTGTTGCTGTCAAGATAGATAAATCCGCGCTGCAACTGAATGGCGTACCTGCTAAGCAAATGATGGTTAACAAAAAAACAAAGTAACATTACAGTATAACAGTAATACTTACCATACCTGCAAAGCAAAATACAAAAAAAAAACATAGTAAAAAATAAAACATTTAACGCAACCTGTGCCTACCTAAAATATATATATGCCGAAGCATGGGGGCATCCTCCCGCAAAAGGCAGGAGCAAATCGCTCCTCCACCCACTGCTGCCCCCACGCTTCGGCATATATGCTGAAGTATGTAACTGTGGTGGTGAAATCACCTCTGACAGCGCTGGAGTCACGGCTTTATGTATCGTGGGAGCAAACGCTGTTGCTGTCAAGATAAATAAATCCGCTCTGCAGCTGAATGGCGTACCTGAAAACAAAAAAGTGGTTAACAATAAAAAAACAAAGTATAAAAAAATTGCATACCTATAAAGCAAACATGATAAAAACATAACAATAAAACATTGCAGTATAGAATGCAGAACAATAGAGAGAGAATAGAGAGAGAACAATAAAACAACAACTATTTTTGTTTTTTTTCTTTTATATATTTTTTTGTGTTTTTTCTTTTTTTTGTTTTTTTTACACTTTTTTTTGTAACTTTAACTTTTTCAACTGGTACCAGGTTTGGGTCTCTCAAAATGCGACAGCATCTTGGGAGACCCTGTGAAAGTGTGTCCTAGTCTGTGCAGTGCTGTACCCTACGCTAATACTCCACTAATGTATGGTAGCGTTCAAAACATTCACCAATGCAAAGACCAGGATTGCCAGGACAGAGGGGACAATAATACCGGGTGTCACGCCTAAATCCGCGCTTGCTGCAGACACGACATCTTTTTTGGGGGGTTCGTTGGGTAGGGGTACTCGGGAGGGCATAAAGAAAATGCCTCTCATGCAGCCGGCTTACTGCATTTGGTTGGGGAAGGTGAGGTGGAGCACCGTCTGGAAACAGAAGGGCTCTGACGATCTCTTCCTGGAATTTAAGGAAGGATCCAGTCTGTCCTGAAGCTCTGTATAGCACATGAGCGTTCAGCAAAGCCAATTGAAATAAATAAACAGACACTTTTTTGTACCAGCGTCTGGCCTTATGGGCAATTAGGTACGGCGCCAACAACTGGTCGTTGAGGTCCACCCCTCCCATATTAAGGTTATATTCGTGGACACAGAGGGGTTTCTCCACAACACCAGTCGCCGTAGGAATTTGGACCGTCGTGTCTGCATGAAGGGAGGTAAGAACAAAAACATTCTTATTGTCCCTCCACTTCATAGCGAGCAAGTTATTACACTGCAAGCAGGCTCTCTCCCCCAGCCTAAGACGGGAATCTACAAGCCGCTGGGGAAAGCCCCGGCGATTAGGTCGCACGGTGCCACATGCTCCAATCTGATGATCAAAAAGGTGGCTAAAAAGTGGCACGCTCGTGTAATAATTGTCCACGTACAAGTGGTACCCCTTTCCGAATAAGGGTGACACCAAGTCCCACACTATCTTGCCAGCGCTTCCTATGTAGTCAGGGCAGTTTGTCGGCTTTACGTGACTATCTTTGCCCTCGTAAACCATAAAACTACATGTATAGCCTGTGGCCCTGTCACAGAGCTTATACATCTTGACCCCGTATCTGGCACGCTTGCTGGGAAGGTACTGTTTGAATGACAAGCGGCCAGAAAACTTAACCAGGGACTCATCAACGCAGACAACTTGATGGGGAGTAAACAAGTCTGCAAAACGTTGGTTGAAGTGGTTTACGAGGGGCCGAATTTTGTAGAGCCGATCGTATCCAGGGTCTCCACGAGGACGACAGAGTTCATTGTCGTTGAAGTGCATGAACCGCAAAATCTGCTCGTATCGTGCCCTGGCCATGGAAGCAGAGAACAAGGGCGAATGGTAAATTGGGTCAGTGGACCAATATGACCGCAACTCACTCTTTTTATTCAAGCCCATGAGGAGGGAAAGGCCCAGAAAGATCTTAAATTCGGAAACCGTAATTGGTTTCCAATCTCTGGCAAGGGAGGACTGGGGATTAGTGGCGATGTGTTGACCAGCGTATAAATTGCTTTGGTCCACAATAGATCTATAGAGATCTTCAGTGAAAAACAGCGAATAAAAATTCAGTGGCATAAAGTCAACTGTTTCCACCTGAATTCTGGGTTGGCCAGTGAAAGGGGGAAGTACGGGTGCTGCAGAAGTAGTGGGTACCTAATTCGGATTGGCGAATGCAGCAGGAAGGGCACTATGGGCACGACGGGCCTGTGTTCGTCTTCTTGGTGGCAGCGGGACACTACTTGTGCTTGCCACCTTGCCAGCTTGAACTACACTTATGGGACTCGCCACGTCACCAAGTGATACTGCAGTGCTGGATGTACGACCAGGGTGTACTAGGCCGCTGGTGCTTGCCAGTTCACCAGAAGGAATAGCGGCACTAGTACTTCTCTGCTCCATACGAGAGCCCTGCGGTTCTTGCACTTCAAGGACAGAAGAAGTTCGGGGTCTGGTACGCCTGACCTTAGCAGGGACCACAACTCCGTCGTCAGAACTATCTGTCATGGAGCCGCTGTCCTCTACAGGATCGTATTCTGAGCCTGAATCTGACAGATGAGTGACTTCCTCTTCACTATCTGTCATGCTCAGAAACGTGTAGGCCTCTTCACTAGTGTACCTTCGATTTGCCATTTTGGTCTCTAAATTTAGGGGTACACTAGTGAGACTCACAGGCAAAAAAGCTCCTGACTGTTAGCGACTGATTCAAAACGCTACAAAAAAACTGTTAGCGATCGCAGGGATCAGGCCTGACTCTGCGAACGCTGCAGTTATGTGTGCTTAGTGTTTTGTAAGTGACAGTTATCGATCCATACTGCACTTGGGTGGGCTGGGCTGGGCTGGGCCGAGGAGCAAAACGCAGGTGCTAGCAGGTATCTGGGCTGATCCCGCTAACACTGCGTTTCAGGGAACCCTAAACTGCTGGGGAGTATAGATCTGATCGGATCAGATATCGATCCGCTCAGATACTATAGCACTAAGGGAGGTGTATGCTGCGTGCGTGGGTTTTAGCGGTACTGGCGCTAACCTGACGCTGCCTGGGGCGACGCAGACCTTATCTGACCCTAAAAACGTAACTTATATCACCGCTGGGCAATTAGGGGGTTAAACCTTTATAAGGTAATAAACGGCGGGTGCCCTAAAACTATAATAAACTATAATAAACTATGATAAACTATAAAAAAATAAACTAACTAACCAGCGTCACCCGTAACAGTTATACGGTGATCGCTGGTGAATGGGTTAACTAGGGGGCAATCAGGGGGTTAAAACCTTTAGCAGGTAGTATATGGGGGTCCCTGTCGCTCTAAAACACTGACAGCAAACCTATATACTTACCTCCCTAACTAGCGTCACCTGTGTCACTAATACAGCGATCAGAAAAACGATCGCTTAGCGACACTGGTGACGGGGGGTGATCACGGGGTTAACCTTTATTAGGGGGGTTAGGGGGGTACCCTGGACCTAAAGGGGGGTACCCTAGACCTAAAGGGGGCTAACTTAACTGCCCTAACACTTATAACTGTCACAAACTGATACCAATGCAAAAAAAAAAAAAAAAACTGCTATTGGTGTCAGTGTGACAGGGGGTACAGGGGGGTGATTGGGGGGTGATCGGGGGGTGAAGGGGGGGTGAAAAGTGTGCCTGCGTGTTCTACTGGAAGTGTAGTGTTGGTGTAACTTACTTGGATGTCTTCTCTCCTCGGCGCCGGATCGAAAAGACCGGCTCGAGGAGAGATGACATCACTTCCTCTCCCTCTGTTTACATTACAGAGGGAGAGGAAGCATTTGATTCGCTGGGAGCGATTGGGAGGGGGTGGTCATCAATGGATAGCCTCCCCCTGACCTCTCATCGCCCGCGAACAAGACCCGACCGCCTATGGCACCGGGGTATCAGGTACGTGATTTTGCCTGCCCGTGCCATTCTGCTCACGTATATAGGCGTGAGGCGGTCGGCAAGTGGTTAAGATGACTTCTGAGCACATTGTTGCACTAACTAGCTGTATCGTTTGCTTTAACTAACTCCATAGTAAGTTGTAGGATGATTAGGCTTAACCATATATGGTAGAACAAGAATGTACAGGAAACACTAATTAGCCAAATAAAGTACTATTTTGTACCAGCCACGCTATCTGTGTTTCCTCAGCCAATAGAAGCGTTATCCCTATATTATTGTAGGTATTAGGAGGGGGGATGTACATCTCTTTGTATGATTCTTACTGCATCTTTTGACTTGTAAGCATCATCCATTTGTGTGACACATCTGAAATAAATTGTCTGCTTTTCAATACATCTGGAGTTCGACTGATCACAAGAGGAGAGTAATCCTAACAGTCTTCCTTTATATTGTTGTTATCCTAGCATCTTATGTGAAAGACCAATGTGTGGCAAATGGCCTGATGGTCATAAGGTGGGGAGGGGAGCGGTTGGGGCCCTCCCATCCACAGCGAGATCCCACAGGGGGTGGCTGGTGGGACCCTTGCCTATCACCTTCTCTCCAACAAGTACATAAGTAATGTAGAGATAATTCTAGGGACAACGAATATATGTATCTAAACAGCTATAACTCCAAATTTATGACATTCTATATAATGCCTAAATCTGTATGTGAGTGAAAGTGAATTGGAAGTGAACAACTAGACAGCCGAGTTCACTTCATGCAGAGATAGTGGAGTTGATATTTTCTTTATGTAAAATTTCCGCAGGCCATGTTGGCCGTAATATGTTTCTATTTTTCAATACTTGTGGAATGTATATTGTATTTTCTACCTGCCAAACTCAATAAACATTATTGGAAAAGAAAAAAAATTCCCTACTATTAAATTATTTAATGAAACATTGAAAAAACTGTGAACTGACTTTATCCACATGCTCCTTTGCTCTGATGAATATCATAATTTTATGTAAGACTAAAAAGATTGAGAAACCACAAAGTGAGATTTCGGAATTACAACAGGAAATTAAACTTCTGCAAGGTGTGGCGAAGTTTGCAGTTCTTGATAACCAGCTAAATGAGAACACAGATTGTCCAGAAAAGGAAATCATTGCAGGCAAAGAAGAAAAAGTGATGCAAGATAAACTAGATTACGACACTAATGCCCTGTACACACGATCGGACATTGATCGGACATTTCGACAACAAAATCCATGGATTTTTTCCGACGGATGTTGGCTCAAACTTGTTTTGCATACACACGGTCGCACAAAGTTGTTGGAATCTCCAATCGCAGTCACGAACACCACGTACACCGAGACTATAAAAGGGCAGTTCAGAACCAAGCACGGCACCCTTTGGGCTCTTTTTGCTATTCTCGTGTTAGTAAAAGTTTGGTGAGAGACAATTCGCGCTTTTTCAGACTCGTGGTTTTCAGATTGTTTTCTGCTGTTCAGTTTGTGCTTGTGGGTTTGTATCTGGTCTTCAGTGTGTGCATTTAGTTCGTATTTGAGTATTCAGTGCGTTCTTGTCCGCTCGTTGCTGTTTTTCAGGTCGCTCTTCACAGGCCTTGCTGTTCTTCAATGCATTCTGTTACTTCGTTCTGAGCAGCCGACCGTTTTCTAGCCATGTTGCGTATACGTACTCCTCGTAGAGTTTGTGCTGTGTGGGGGCTTGGTGTTGGGGTCCTTACCTTGACACAAGTCCAGTCCATGAACAGGGTGGGGAGGAGTTCATGGACCAAGAATTGGTTGCTCCAGCGTGACCAGTTCTGTCATATGCCTTTGCTCCGTGAGATCCATGAGAATAATCCTGACGATTTCAGGAACTTTCTCCGGATGACGGACCCCGTATTTCACCGTTTGTTGGCTTTGCTGACCCCCTATATCAGCAGGCAGGATACTTGCATGAGGCAAGCCATCACTCTGGAGCAGAGGCTAGTCGCCACCATGCGGTACTTGGCGACAGGGAGAAGCATGCAGGACCTCAAGTTCTCGACAGGCATCTCCCCCCAGGCTCTGGGGATCGTTATCCCAGAGACCTGTTCTGCCATCATCCAGGTCCTGCAGAAGGAGTATATGAAGGTAAGATTTTTATCCTTTAATATCACATTTTATTGTCTAGAATGTTTGTTAATATATTGTATTTCTTTCCTCATTCCCTAATTACCATGATTGTAATATGCTGTGAATGTCCCCTTTGTCCTCATGCATGCTGGAATTTTAGGTTTTATTTTTTGTCCTTCATGCATATTTGCCTTCACTTACCTCCCCAGCATGCTCTCCTGGCCCTATATTCACCTCATCTACTCAATTAACAATGTATTTTGTCAGCTCCATAGTGCTTTACCCTAAAACCCCCCTAAAATTTAGAAAATTGTCATGTGTGTTTGAAATTCAGACAGAGTGCCAGAGGCTTTTTTTTGGTGTCCCAAAATCATTTGGAACCCTCCCCCCCAACTGCTAACGTAGCTGATAACAATCCTCTATCTGCTGACTTTGCCAAACCCATACACACTATACCCACCTCTTTAGTGGTCACATTTATGGATGAATTCCCCAAAGCATGTAGTGCAAGGGCCTGCCTGAATAATTTCAAATGGTATTGTTTAAAGTTTTGGTATCCTATTATTATCTTGATAGGTAATAGCAGAATGTAAAAATGTGCTAAAATGTGTACAGTGTGTATTTATATCTTTGTATTATGACACTTCTTACCTGTCCAGTGGGCTGCCAATAGTGTAAGTAAGGAGGGGCTGGCCAAACTAATACACATTAATTCGCCATTCATCTCTCAATGAAGTGGAGAGGGTTACCTGTCCCAAACATATCCCCCCCAATAAAATTTTACAAATGGCCCATGAGAGGGGGGAGGAGGAATCTGATAGGTGGACCTTATACCTTGGTCTTTAAATACTCCCTAAAATAAATGTTATACTGATGTTGGCCAAGAATGTTTGTGTCTAATCTGCTTTCCATGTTTATGATCAAAATGATTAATTTCTTTTTCTTGTTTGATTCCATAGTTTCCTTCCATGCCACAGGAATGGCAGACTGTGGCCTCCCACTTAGCCCAGCGGTGGGACTTTCCTAACTGCGGAGGGGAAATTGATGGGAAACACATCCACATCGTCCTACCACCCAACTCGGGGTCATACTATTACAACTATAAGGGGTTCAATAGTATTGTGATGTTGGCAGTGGTGTCGGCTACTTATGAGTTCCTGTATGTGGACGTGGGGAAGAATGGCCGGATGTCCGATGGTGGAGTCATTGCCCAGACGGAGTTCTACAGGCGTCTCCAGAATGGCAGCTTGGACTTGCTACCTCCAGAAGACAATGTGGAAGGACTCCCATTCGTCTTCGTTGCAGATGAAGCATTTGCGCTGGGGGACCATCTTATGCGGCCATTCCCTATGAGGATCCTCACCCCGGACCAGAGGGTTTTTAATTACCGGCTGGCCAGAGCCAGAAGAGTGGTGGAGAACATGTTTGGAATCATGGCCAGCCGGTTCCGCCTATTTCTTGCACCCATACACATGGCGGAGTATAAACTGAATCATATCATCCTGGCGTGCTGTGTTCTCCACAACTTTTTAAGGCAAAATTCTGCCAACTATGCTGCCTCAGTTGGGCCTGAGGCCGGAATTCAAGTAAATGAACCAACCCTGACGGCGCTTGAGGCTGGCCGTCCTGGCTTACCCCCCCCCGCGTGCCCGCGAGGTCCGTCTTAGATACCTTGATTACTTTGCAGGTAGGGGGCCATAAATATGCCAGACAATGTCTGATACATTTTTCAAATAAAAAAAAATGTTTAACTGCTAAAATTTTTGGTGACATTTACTGCTTGTGTTTCTTCTAGCTGACCCTGACAGAAATGTGGGGAGTCCTGAAAATGGCTTGATTGTGTAACCTAAAAAAGCACTGTTGGGTGTTATTTACTAAAGGAAAATACAATTTGCACACTTGAGCCTGCACTGAAACTGCACTTGTAGTGCAAATTGGATTTGCCCTTAGGAAATAACACCCATTGTCACTGAAAACAACAATTTTACCACCACAAAATTTTAGGAGCATTGAAGCAATAATCCACACATTCTTGAATACCAATCTTTTTAATACCAGCACAATCACATGTGTATTTATAAAAGGTTTTTAAAACAAACCAACATGTTTGTTGTATAACAATTTTTTGGGTCACATTAATAAAAGTAGAAATGTCCATTTAAGGTAAAACAGGCATGTTTCAAACAAACAAGAAATACACAAATCTGGAACTTACAAAGTTCAACTTTTGTAGAAATTGAAGGCAATATCAGACATGAGTATTTATAAACTGTGTTTGATATTGCGTTCAGATGGGGTGAAGTCACCCCTGGAAAAGCCAAATTTTGAAGATGCATGCAAATTGCCGAATGTCAACATGTGCTAGCTGCCATCACGGGGGATCAAGGGACGTGTTTTGGGGGTGCAACCCCTTCCTCACAGCTACTTTATTATTGAGGAAGGGGTTGCACCCCCAAAATGCCTACATTGATCTCCAGTGATGGCAGATAGCACATGTTGACACACTGTGCGCATCTTCAAAATTTGGCTTTTCTCGAATATGTCCAAAAATCTTAAAAATTTTTCAATTCAAAAAACCAAAAAAAGTAAGGGATTTGGAGGTGTTTTAAACTCTCCCTAAAACATCAATGATGTTCTTCATTTTGTTTTTAACATCATTGATGTTTTTCTGGATGTTTTCCAAGTCCCTATTACACCCCATTATCTCCCCGATCAGGATCTGGGCACTCTCACTGGTGAAATGTCCTTCACCCTCAACATCATGATCACCTAAAAATATAAAAACAAAAACACACCATGTATTATAAATATTCCGGCATCCATCTCTTACCTGAGCCTGTGGTTGCAGACACTCACCTGTTGTGATGACTATTTCCACCACGTCTCCTTCCTCATCCTCCTCCTGTTGACTTTGTTGGATTTCCACTTCCTCATGAGGTGGGGGGGTCTGTGGTCTCCTTGGATGAGTGGTGTCCTCCGAGTCTTTTCTCCCCATGTAAAAAAAATAGGTATACTTAGCACACAGATATTTGATGACAGAAATAGGAACATGAAACATTGTTGGAAGTGGGGTACAATTGTCTGTTTTGGCAGAGTTCCAAGATGAAGAATGATTTTTGTCACTTTGTCAAGCTTGAATACTTACCTGTTTTGTACAAGCTTCACAGATGGAGACACTCTATAGTATATACTGGAGCACCTGTGTGGGACCCCCTAATAAAAAGGGTGTTCTGGTGTCCCACACTAGTACTCCTGTGTCCAGATGTGTAAACAGCTGCTGAGTGTCCTCTCCTTACACAGAATCTAGTTTGCTTTTCATTCTAGTTACCAACCCATCTAGACACCAAAATTATTTGACGAGAAGTAGGCTAGCAAAAATGTATTCAAATGCATATGTCCAAAACATGGTGTTTTCTATGCCGAACGAACAATGTTTCATACGAATGAATAATGTGCCCATGAACATGAAAGTTGCCATTTTAAACTGTACAACAGTAAAGAAAAGCACATGGAGCAGCACGAACGTTAGAAAAATAAAGAATAGGAACACAGGACAACTACTTACTTTTTTGCAGCACTCTCCTGATCCTTCTGTACTGCTCATGCTCCCTTAATTTGAGGTCCGACCACCGCTTCCTCAGTTGATCTTTCGATCGTCTGACCCCGAAATTCTTCTGCAGACTCTTGACAACTTTCGCCATGATCTTGGCCTTTCTGACATTGGGGTTTGGGTAAGGTCCATACTTCCCATCATAGTCGGCCCTTTTCAGTATGTCGACCATCTCCAACATCTCCCCAAAGGACATATTTGAGGCCTTAAATCGTCTCTTCCGGGATCGGGACGTTTCAGGCTCCGGGCTTTCCTCCTCCTCCTCCTCGTTGGTGTAATTATCAGACACCTGCTGTGTCTCCGCCATGTGCTCTTCCCCACTGCGCCGAACGAGAAGGGGTGGGGAATAGACTAGAAAGAACGTCAGGGGCGGGCGGAGTTTCACTCATGCGCAGTGTATATAAAGCGTAACACGCGTGCGTAGTACGTACGATCTGTGAGCGGAGGAAGGAGTATCAGAGGCGCCGATCATGATAACGAAGGTAAGATTTAAATTTTGGCCTATACTGCTTCTAGATTGAGGCCTGTATTTAGACAAGTTTATAAGACTTTAGGCTGACATTAGGGTTTGTCTGGTGTTGTGTCTTGCAGTGAAAATGGATCTAGTCAATGATCAGGACTTTATGCCAATCTTCATAGATATGTTCAGGGAGCTGCCTTGTCTGTGGCAGGTAAACCACCCCGAATATAAGAACCAAACAAAGAGGAAGGCAGCGCTGGATAAATTGCTGCAATATGTGAAGCCGGTGATCCCCACAGCAGACATCACCTATTTGAAGATCCTAATTGGTGGCACGAGGAGCACTTATCTAAGGGAGCACAAGAAGGTCCAGGATTCCCAGAGACCAGGAGCTGCAGATAATATTTATGTCCCCAGGCTGCGGTACTATGACAGGCTGCATTTTCTGGCAGGTCAGACTGAACCCAGGCCAGCACTCTCCAATCTTCCTTCCACGCTTCCTTCCCCCTCAGCTGAGGCTTCTGATGCCCAACCTGGCCCTTCCAGGCAGCAACATGTGGAGGAGCCCAGCTTGAGCCAGGTATAGAATTCTTCTAAATATTTCTGGTTGTCAAATTGATGTTAAATATATGTTAGTTTGGGGTACTAATTTATGATTGTGATTGATGAACCAAAAACTAAAATCATGTCCCTTTTTCATACTCAGGGAAGTCTCAGCCAGGAGATGACCAGGCCAAGCAGGCTGCCTGATACCCAAGTCCCTCCCCTCCGCCTTCAAAGAAAAGTGGCAGGAGGAGGCTGCAATAGGCCTCTTTTGGAAGGCTACTGAGGCCCTCAGAACACCCCACAGTGTGGAAGATGATTTTGCAGAGCTAACTGCGTGCAAAATGATGCAGATGGAGGAGGGCCAACGACTCTTATGTGAGTTTGTAATTTTGGAAGCTCTAAATAAGGGGTTGAGGGGCCAACTCACATGTGAAACCCACATTTGTCAGCTCACCCATGGTCCTCCTCCTCCTCCAGGTCCTCCTCCTCCTCCAGGTCCTACTCCTCCTCCTGCCACACCTCCAACACCAGAGCCACAGCCGGGAAGGAAGCATGTAAGGAAGACCAGAGAGTGATGGCCCTGGGTTCAGTCTGGTCTGGCAAAAGATGCAGCCTCTTGTATGACCACAGCCTGGGAACATACATGTCATCTGCTGCTTTCATGATCTCTGGGACTTCTGGACCAGACTGCACTCCCTTAGATATGGACACCTCAGGCCACCAATTTTGCAGTAAAATAATTGATGTCTGCCCTGGGGGTCAAAGGCTTCACCAATTTCTGCTCTTTCTCCAGTATTGCCTCCCTCTTTGTTTGATTTTGAGACCTTAAAAAAGGATTTTTTGTTTCAATTATACTTGCCTGTGTGTTTTCCTTCAAAAAGGACAGTTTGTTTGTGAGGAGGCAGGTACATTTCAAATATACAATGTGAAATTAACAAGAGAAATCAACACCAAGCAATCTCCTTGAGATTAAATAATGCAAGATAATAATGGTGTTGTGGTAACTTGACACACAAAACACACCCAAAAATATTCTGGAGTAAAAAAATAAAAATAAAAAAAACAAAAACACGATCAGGCTTGAAAAAAATACAAACCCCCCCCCCAAAAAAAATATATCTTTTTTGACAGATATGACAAAGCAAAATATATTGATGAAATCATGATAAATAATAAAGAAAGAAGTTCGTGAGAAGTCTGTGTCAATATCAGCAGCAAAACTACTTCATTCTTCTAGCATTATAAAGAAGAAGAGAGTGCACTGCATTAAACAATTTTAAACATTGCAGCGTGACGAAAGTGCTATATCCATTCCGAACACTAATTTTACCAGACCGAGCTGTTCCGTCTCGGAATTTCTTCTGAGCATGCGTGGCACTTTGTGCGTCGGAATTGTCCACACACGTTTGGAATTGACGCGGTCGGATTTTGTTGTTGGAAAATTTTATAGCCTGCTCTCAAACTTTGTGTGTCGGAAAATCCGATGGAAAATGTCCGATGGAGCCCACACATGGTCAGAATTTCCGACAACACACTCCGATCGCACATTTACTGTCGGAAAATCCGACCGTGTATACAGGGCATAACAGTGTTTACATTTGGAAGCAGAGACATTTTTGGAATGGTCCGTCTTATTCTGCTAATGGTAATAAAAAGCATGTTAGCTTTTCAGATATGGAAAAGGAGCTTATGGATGACACTTTGGCCACCTCTGACTCAAATCACTCACCAGTGCATTCTATGTTTAGGTCCCAGGAAGGAGCTAACATACCTGTCCCCCCAAAAAAGGTGGCTTAAAAGCACAGAAACCACAAGAGAAGCTGGAACACAGAAAACCTGTGAAGGGCAAAAATGGAGAGAGTACCAGGGGCCAGAATGCAAGATGTGACAAGTCAAACCAATGTGCTAAATTTGTCCAACAGGACTTTAACTATAAGTGAAGCTTCCCTACTATCCAAGGGAATGAGCTTTAATCCACAAAGGCACTTCAACTTATTTGAGACCATTTTGGACATCAACAAATTTGTAAAGAATGTGACAATTAAAAGCATTATTTTTCTGAAAAAGATAAAAGTGATCTTGAACTTGGATTTTTATGTGGCTGATCCAACTTTTGATTTAAAAAAATACACATTTGGTGATTTTTGTGCTATAAGGGATCTAGAAGAACTGGCACAAGAGGGTGGATCTGCTAGTAATCTCAGAGAGTGTGAGGAGTTGGTTAGACCAGTTACATTTAAGGCCCTGCATCTATAGTGGAGAGAACCCCTTTAGGTCATATATTAAAATTAATTTCATATTTATTGATGACCTTATATTTGTGATGAAATATGGTGTGGGACATTTAGACTCATTTCTTTTTAATGACAATAATAGGAACTTACATTTTACAGGTCATGCAGACAGTAAGGAGATTTGTTTTCTGGATGTCCGACTGGCAGGTGTTAGGTCTAATGTTACTATCACATTATACGGGAAGCCTCTTTCGGGCCATTCATTGCTCCAAGCCTAGTCAGGTCACTTGAGAGCCATTAAGGGAATCTCGGTAGGTCAGTTCTTACGGGTCGGGCGTATATACAGTATGTACAATAGTAGTGACCAGTGGTTTGCTTATGAAGCCTCTATACTTTACAAACAGTTTCTAAATAGGGTTATTCTAAGTGGATGTTGGAAAGAGCTTTTACCATTCCCAAAAACAAGAATAGCGTTGATTTATTAAAGGGGAACAAGAATCCAAGAAATTTTGAGAT
The DNA here is from genome assembly GCF_042186555.1 of Aquarana catesbeiana. Taxonomy (NCBI): domain Eukaryota; kingdom Metazoa; phylum Chordata; class Amphibia; order Anura; family Ranidae; genus Aquarana; species Aquarana catesbeiana. Next base: position 274,887,250 of record NC_133331.1, on the reverse strand, counting down.
ATGTTATGGTTGGCCTCTTCCTGGTTCCTGTACTGCACTTCACAAATAAAGAAGGAAAGGCATATACCTTGTTTACCTTCGTTATCTTCAGTGGCAGTATACCCTTCTCATTGCTATACCCACAAACATTTGAAAAGGATAACATACCTCCCAACCATCACAGATTCACCGGGACTGTCTCGGAATTTCAAGCAAATCCCGGTGTCCCACAAATCTGGGCTGAGTCTCTCAGCAGAGCCCGGTACCAGAACTTGTTCCACTCCACTAATTCCCCCTGTTCGGTACGTGGCAAGCGGTCGTGCGGTGCTACAGCAGTCAGGCTCCTTCCCCCTGTCTGCCCCGTCCGCACTTCAATCCATAGTGAGCTGAGGGTGCGTGTGTCGGCTCCTCTCAGCGGATTGGAGTCTCACATAGGCGGCTGATGAGAGGCTTCTGTTTGGCCAGAGCTGCTACCAATCATCATCTGCACTCCCATAAATGCCCCCCCCCCGAGTCCCGCCCTCCTATTACTGTACATTTTCTGCAACGTGCTTCTGCTCCCAGCTCCTGAGCTACAGGGACCTATTGGACAGGTACACTGGGCTCTACTTATCTATGGGGAATGTGATATAAGGGGGTCCTCAGATGGGGACCCTGATGTAAGGAGGGACTCTGATAAGGACATCTGCTGTGGGGGGGATTTTGATGGGGACTGTGATATAAGGGGGTCCTCTGATGGAGACCCTGATGTAAGGAGGGGCTCTGTTGGGGACACCTGATGTGAGGGGGGACTCTTATTGGGACTGTGATATAAGGGGTCCTCTGATGGGGCCACCTGATGTCCTTGACTTCCTCATATCACATTGATCTGCAAAGCCCTGACAGACTCACAGGTAAGTCAACCAGGCAAGTACACAGTAGAAAGAAACCTATAATAAGGGTTTTACCCGCCAAAGGATTTATACAATAAACGCATGCCCCCTCGTCTTCCACTATTTGGTGTTGCTCTATATTACTGCAGAAGGTGGCAACACTTTTCAGAGTTTGCAGTTGTGCAATCTGGGTGTCACTGTATGCCATACTTCCCAACTATCACGGGATCGCCAGGACCATCACAGAATTTCAAGCAAATCTGGGCTGAGTCCTGCAGCAGAGCCCATTACTGGTACTAGACTCCAGTAACCCCCCTGTCCAATGCGCGCCATGCTGCAGCAGTCAGGCTCTTTCAGTGCTCAGCAGCACAGTCCCCCGCGCGCGGCATGGAATGTACGAGGAGGGAGGAGGTGGGTCAGGTCAGCTTCACCCCCTCCCTATGTCCCCCCTGTGCCCGCAGCATGCAGCCAATTTATGCTAGGAAGAGGTTGTGTGGGTGAGAGATTTTAAAGCAGCCAGTGAGCCTGATGTCTGCCTGAGCCTCTGGACTGGGGAGCAGCCTGGGGTGAGTGGGCTCTTCTCTCTCTCTCTCTTCCTCCCATGTGCCACAGTGATCCTTCCTTACATGTCCCATACCATTCCCTCCATCCATGTGCAATAACATTCCTGCCTTCCATGTACCACAGTGTTCCTGTCTTCCATGTGTCTTAGTCTTTCTGCCTTCCATGTACCACAGTGTTCCTGCCTTCCATGTACCATAGTGATCCTTCCTGTCATCCAGGTGTCAAAGTGATCATTTCTGCCTTCCATATGCCATAGTGATCCTTCCTTACTGCTTTCCATGTGTCATAGTGATCCTGCCTCCCTTCTATGTACCATAGTGATCCTTCCTCCCTTCCATGTACCATAGTGATCCTTCCTTCCTTTCTTCCATGTACCATAGTGATCCTTCTCCTTTGTTTCATGTATCATAGTTTTTACCACCCCTACAACCACTAGTGTGAATGTGCCCTAAGTGTTATGTTGCATATTTCTGACATTTGAGATAAGATTTCCTTCTGATGTACATTTGCTCAAGCAATGCTGCACTGTATACACCAACTACGCTCAGCTTTGGTTTAAACCCTCCCTCTTTTTGTGTTGAGGTTTATATGTATCCCTGAGACTCCAGCTCGTGGCACACCAATCAAAGCATATTTTATAGGTACAAGGGAGCCCAGATTATGTTTAACCGCTGCCATTAAGTCCCTCCCGTTATCATGTTTGGCCACACCCACATTTTGCCGCATAGCGCGCCCCATGTCACTCTTTCCCCAAAGTCTCCCTCATTCTTAAGTTCTGAAGTTGAGAGGTATGGGATAATCACTTTGAAAACTTAAATAAAAAAAGGGAAGCAGAAGACAAAGGACTAGTCATGTCACATACTTAAGGTCCTGGAGAAAGAATTAATACCTCCTGTCCAACACTTCCTAGAAGTGTCAACAGGAAATGTACAGACATGGAGTGATACATGTGCTAGTACTTTTAGGCAGCACTTGATCTTTCAATGCTGATAGGTGGAGCTGCAGATCACTGGACAGATACCAGATGCAGAAACAACAGGGTACTAGATCAGGAGGCAGGAACATGAACAGAACACAATCAAGTCAGAAAAGGTAGACAACAGAGGTACTGTAGCAGAAAGACTATTTGGTCTGTTAGTGGGTGGGCCTCCTACACCCTTGCCGCGGGGGCTGCGGTCATGTGAAAAATCACACATTAAGACAGTTCCCAGACTTAGAGATAAGCTTTCACTGTGTGCAGTAATAAAGTGCAGAGTTCCTCTGGAAAGCGACTTGTCCCATGTCTCTACACACTGTAACTTGTATGTGGCATTAGGAGGGACATGCTGATCCTGTGCTCACTCCACCAGTCCAGTGTACCCCTGTTATCTCACTCCCAGTAACAGAATGAGATCCTGCCGAGCACCTAGCGCAGACCTCATACGTGCTATCACTAAACTCTTCCCTTACCGTACCTCATGGCCAGGTCAAAGATCTCTATAATGCATGTTCAGATCCTGTTGCTTTTGGATACTGACCACTAGGGAGGGAGCCAGAACACTGACCCCCTCTCTATTGAAGGACCTGCCACCAGGGCTGGACTTACCATAGGGCTTGACTGGGCTCAAGCCCATGGGCCCCGCCCAATATGGGGCCCCAGCCGAGTGTACTCGGCTATACTCAGCTAGTTCCGTTCACAGTCACGCCTAGTCCCGCCCTCTGATGGACATAACACAGGGACTGGGCGTGACTGTGAGCGGAGCTAGCCAAGTACACTGACAAGCCTGCCAATGAGACTGACAAGGCTGCAAATGACACTGATAAGGCTGCAAGGCTGCAAATGACACTGACAAGGCTGCAAGGCTGCAAATGACACTGACAAGGCTGCAAGGCTGCAAATGACACTGATAAGGCTGCAAGGCTGCAAATGACACTGATAAGGCTGGAAGGCTGCAAATGACACTGACAAGGCTGCAATGTCACTGGGCAAGGCTGCAAATGACACTGACAAGGCTGCAATGTCACTGGGCAAGGCTGCAAATGACACTGACAAGGCTGCAATGTCACTGGGCAAGGCTGCAAATGACACTGACAAGGCTGCAAATGACACTGGACAAGCATGCAGATGGACGCTGTGCAAATCTGCAATGACGAGCATTTAAATGTAAGTTTTTTTCCTTAAATAGTTTTTTCCTTAAAATTCCTTAAACTCTTATCTTGAGGTTTGCTGAAAACCTGTCTGCATTAGACAGTGATGTAATGGCGGACAAATGGTATCAGAGTGGCGCCATTTAAAGTAATGTATAGAAGGTAGGTCCCGAAAGTGACTCAAGCCCAGGGGCCCCCACCACCCTAAGTCCTGCCCTGCCTGCCACCTTACTGGGTACCACATTTAATGACTGGTTGCTTCATTTACCCATAACCATAGTAACTACACTCCTCTTCTTGTCTTGCTGAGTTAACCCTTTTGTAATGGTGTTACTTCATAACCCATATGTGCTTTATAGACCGAGGTTCTTTGGAATATGCTGGCTTGAGCCTAATACACAGCTTCTCTGCAAGACCCAGCTATTGTGAGGAGTGCTTCCTCAATTGCTCTCAGAGTACTGAAATTCCAGTGAGGTGGTCCTGTGTCTTCAGGGCTGGGATTCCTCCATCTTTTTGTCTGTGTCACCAGAGTTACCCTTAATTTCATTAACTTCATTGTGTGGGATGCTTTTCATGAGGAAAGCACATGAAGCTGTTTATGTTGGGTTGTACAAGGGAAGGCAGAACAGTGGGAGAGGTCACGTTACCAGGAACTAGCTGAAGCAATCTCTCCATGCAATGTTTCAGTTTATATAGTGCTGGGGGGTAAGCACACATATGCCATAAGATGCACACACTAGTATGCATATAGCGCTAATGCATCCTAAGTACAGGGCTGCAAACTATAATATACGCACGTGCTATAGGGAATGTTAATAAACAGATGGTGGGTAGTAAGGAGTTAAATTATTTTAAATATAGTTATATATAAAATTGTATATATAGTTATATATTTTATATTACCCAAGCTCAGAATAGGGGGCCCCTTTACACCTGTGCAGTCTTTAGTGGTACCATCTGAACTGGCTGCCAATGTACCACAGTACTGTAGACCTAGATTTGGACCCGCACCAGTTTAAGTGATGTGGCACACTACAATGCAAAGCAGGTGTGTTAGATGTCCACCAGATTAGAGCATTGGAGTGCCACTTTAAATCTTGAATGGCATCACAACACATCACACGGTGGTAAAATGCAGTTTAACCTGCATTTTAAGGTGCATTACTGCAACGCATAGGTCTAAAGGGTTCCTTGCAACAAAGAAATATATGAGTTGCCATTTCTGACTTGCCTCTGTCTTTCTGATCTTATGGCTTCAAAATGTTCTGAGTCACTGACTCTGAAATAAGTGTTCATTGTGTCAAAGGAGATCTGAAGTGACAAGGATGTACCTGGGTGGCCTGGGATTTAAGTCACTTGGGGGTTGATTTACTAAAACTAGAGAGCAAAATCTTGTGCAGCTGTACATGGTAGCCAATCAATTATACCTTCAGATTGTTCAATTATGCTAAAAACTGGAATCTGATTAGTTTATATGCAGAGCTGCACCGGATTTTGCACTCTCCAGTTTTAGTAAATCAACCCCATGGGTAGGTGCAGAGGCAAACTTACCTGACATGCAGGCACCCAGAGATGCCTGCTGAATCTTCCAACAGTGGTTCAGATATGTGCCTGTTATATTGGGTTTGCTATACATCATGGAGTAGCCAGGCTTACTGATTTGTATTCTTCCATCTCAGCAGTGAGGTTGTTGCTAAATCCTCGTACACGCGCTTTTCAGATGACCGAATTTTATTTTTTTGTGGCATGCTAGTCTCATGTTGAAAGTAAAGACGTTACTCACAATATGAAATTTTTCGTATGGCAGAATACAATGTCAGAAGTGACATAATGTGTTGAATAGTTTTGTATGTATTCTTTCGTTTCTGAGCATGTGTAGTCTTGCTCTTATGATTTGTTTCGTACAAAAATCGTACTAATGAAACAAAAATCGGATGTTGAATTCACAAATGTTATAGTCTGCACATCCAGCTTTTGTCTGAAGAACAAGCGAAATCGGATGTCAAAAGCCTGTACTAACGATCCAAAAATCGGCAGACCGCTCGTCTTACCAATTTTTCCATACGATTTTCATATCGTGTGTATGGGCCGTTAGACTGCTTTCACCCTGAAAGCACCGGTCGTTAGCGGTAAAGCACCGCCTGTTTTAGCGGCGCTTTTTCGACCACTAGCGTGGTGCATTTAACCTGAAAAAAAGGGTTAAAAACTCCCGCTTTGCAGCGATTTGAAAGCGTTGCCCATTCATTCCAATGGGCAAGGCATTTTGGAAGAGCTAAATACAGCGCTCCCAACCCGTTCCAAAGATGTTGCTTGCAGGACTTTTCGGAATGTCCCACAAGCGCACTGCCCAGTGTGAAAAGACACACTGGAGTGAATGGGAAGCAGTTTTCAGGCGCTTAGCAGAGGCTTTTTCTAGCGCTTAAGCGCCTGAAAACCTCCCCAGTGTGAAAGGGGTCTACAGCTATCCATACATGGATTGAAATTCAGCCAGTTTAGCAGGGATCGGCTGAATTTTGGTCCACATGTGGTCACTGTGGTTGAACCAAGCTCAATCTATTATGATATTTGCAAAAAACACACAGCATTGCCTCTTTAACCACTTGAGGTCCGGGCCATAGCCGAATGACGGCTACAGCGCGGACCTCAATTTCCAGGAGGCCATCATGGGACGTCCTCCCCTGTGCACACGCACCGCGCGCACCCTGCAGGGTGCGCGGTGTGCGCGCTGTGATCACCGAGTCACGGAGACTCGAATGATCACAGATCCGAGTAAGGGGCCAGTCCCGGCCCCTTACCATGTGATCAGCTGTCAGCCAATGACAGCTGATCACATGATATAAACAAAACCTCGGTGATCGGTTTCGTTTTCTCCTCACGCTGACAGCGTGAGGAGGAAAAACAAGCCGATCACCGGCTTATGTCAAAGGGACATCGGTCCCGAAGAGAAAGGAGGCACATATGCCTCATCTGTGCCAACAGGTGCCATCTATTATTGCCACCTGCCAGTGCCCACAGTGCCCACAAGTGCCACCTATCAATGCCCACAAGTGCCACCTATCAATGCCCTCCAGTGGTGCCAATCAGTGCCACCTAGCAGTGCTGCCATCAATCAGTGCCCAATCAGTGCCTATCACCGCCACCCATCAGTGCCCATCACTACCACACATCAGTGCCCATCACCGCCACACATCAGTGCCCATCAGTGCCACCTCAACGAAGGAGAAAAATTACCTGTTTGCAAAATTTTATAAAAAAATATTTAAAAAAATATATTTTTTTAAATTTTTTTTAACAAAAACTAAAAACCGCAGAGGTGATCAAATACCATCAAAAGAAAGCTCTATTTGTAGGAAAAAATGATAAAAATTTCATTTGGGTACAGTGTTGTATGACCGCGCAATTGTCATCCAAAGTGCGACAGCGCTAAAAGCTGAAAATTGGTCTGGACAGGAGGGCGGTTTAAGTGCCCAGTAAGCAAGTGGTTAAACTGTGAGAAATATATAGCGCTGCCTCTTTAAATTCCTTCTATACACATTGATATTATTCATGAAAATTCCTTTAAATTATGTGATTAAATGAAATCCTTAAAGTGCCAGTGCAAAAAATAAATAAAATGAAATAAATACAATATATTAGAGCTGCTGCTGTGATAAGATACTTATAGGTCTCTTGTGATAACTGCAAAGAACACACAGCGCTGCCTCTTTAGATATCATCCATATACAATGGTACTTAAAGCGGAGTTCCACCCTTATAAAAGTCAGCAGCTACAAAAAGTGTAGCTGCTGACTTTTAATAATTGGACACTCACCTGTCCCAGGGTCCAGTGAAGTGGGCGAATGAAGCCCCGCACCTCTCCCTGGCGCCGGCATTCTGACTGTGGGCGCCCGGCTGTGGCTTCATGGCCGAGCAGTCACTGCGAATGCGCGAGCCGCTGTGATTGTCCGGGCAATCTTCTGGGATCTGTGATGTGTCCCAGAAGATTGCATGGAGGGAGAGGTGAACTTCCTTCTGGCACCACAGAGCCCCTGGAGGAAGTGAGATCTGGATGCCCCTAAAAAGAGGTTATCCGTCCATCCGAAAGTTCCATTTTTGGGTGGAACTCTGCTTTAAGTCCTACAATATTTTAAGTCCTTCAAAAAAGTGATGAATACTGTGCAATTCTCAAATTGCCGGTGCATAAAACTTGCTCTTTCATAACGTGCTGAATGCACAGTGCTGTGCTCCCCTCTTGTGTCCCCACTCATTCCTTAATATCAGGAACAGGGCGTTTAGAGAACACCTCCTTGTGTTGCAACTGGATGTGCTGTTAATTCAATGTTTTTCCTTCACTCCTCCATGTCTCATGTTAATTCCAATTGATTAATCCATTCCATGAAATTATAGAAGAATCCCCATAGTGTAAAACCACTTTATTAATTTAAAATATGTGTCAAAATACACTTAAGCCTCATACACACGATCAGATTTTCGGCAGGGAATTGTGTGATGACAGACTGCTTGCCTAAAATCCGACCGTTAGTACGCTCCATCAGACAATTGTTGGCCAACTTTCCGCCAACAAATATTGGATGGCAGTCTAGTACATTTTTAGCGGACAACGGTCTGTTGTCAGATTTTACTATCGTGTATACACAAGTCCATCACACAAAAGTCCAAAGTACAATCACGCATGCTCGGAATCAATGCTCACCAAACACAACATTAGCAGACAGTGCCCAAAGGGTGTCGCTCAAGAGCTGAATCCTCTCATAGAACGTCACTACGTTTGTATTTGTTGGCCGACAATTGTGTGCAAGTATGCAAGACAAAATCCAGGCACACGCCCTTCGGACAAAAGTCTGATGCTTTGTTGGCCAAGAATCCGATTGTGTGTACGAGGCTTTAGGCCCCATACACACTATTAGATTTTCTGCAGATTTTTGTCTTCAGATTTACCAAAACCATGTAGTGCAAGGGCCTGCCTGATTGCATACAAATGGAAACTCTTAAGGTTTGACCTCATATTATATGGTTTTGGTAAATCTGAAGACAAAAATCTGCAGACAATCCAATAGTGTGTATGGGGCTGAACAATTTGGTAGTTAAAACAGAGCATGTAGACAGATAATGGCGGTGGCCATTACCTGTCTACAAGCTCTCTTTTAGAAAGGTAATGAATGTGTGGTTGAGGGGATCAGGTTTGTTTTTTAAGTTCAACCTACAGGTTGAAATAAGTACAAAGAAGGGCAACAAAGCTAATAAAGGGTCTGGAGGATATTAGTTATGAGAAAAGGTTGTGAGCACTGAACTTATTCTCTCTGGAGAAGAGACGCTTGAGAGGGGATATGATTTCAATTTACAAATACCGTACTGGTGACCCCACAATAGGGATAAAACTTTTTCGCGGAAGGGAGTTTAACAAGACTCATGGCCACTCATTAAAATTAGAAGAAAAGAGGTTTAACCTTCAACTACGTAGAGGGTTCTTTACTGTAAGAGCGGCAAGGATGTGGAATTCCCTTCCACAGGTGGTGGTCTCAGCAGAGAGCATCGATAGTTTCAAGAAACTACTAGATAAGCACCTGAACGACCACAACATACAGGGATATACAATGTAATACTGACACATAATCACACATAGGTTGGACTTGATGGACTTGTGTCTTTTTTCGACCTCACCTACTATGTAACTATGTAATCTATGACCAGCTTTTACAGTCGGTTCACTGTTTTGATAGTTTTTTTTTTTTTTTTTAGTTTGCTATATAAATGATAATGCCTTCTTAATCTCCCCCTTAACATAGCTGCTGCCCTTTGAGATGAATTAGATACCGATATAGATGAATACAGCTGTACGTAGTTATATGCTGGGAGTTGCAGAAAGCACTCGCACGTTCACAAACTTATGCTCAGAATTCAGATAGTGTGCATTCGAAGCATACGTCCATGTGCGTGCAAATGCTTTATACAACTGCATCTCAATGGGTTGCTGTACGGGGCAGCTGCAGGTCCCAGAGGTGTGATTATGGAGGCTTTGCACACTGTACAGTCATGTGCATGAAGCCTAATATAACAATTACATGTGTTACATCAGTTTTTAACTAATGTACATATTAACTATTTTCATTACTACCTACTTGTTGCTCCTACTTTATGCAAAGCTGCTACTGAGAAAGGAATTCATGTCAGAAGGTACCCAGGTGCACTGTGTCAGTAGCATACCCTTCTGTAATGTTTAATACATCCTCAAGAGAGAACGTGTGTTATGTGCGAAAGATGTAGTGATCAGTTTCTAGTTCAGTAGAAGTTCTAGTTCTATTTTCCTAGAGAATTACAGGGCCGGGAAATGCATGATGCTGCAAGACTAGGTTTGTATTTCACAATAATCCAAGCCATATGCATAGCATGATTACAACAGCTTTGGCTGTAGCAGGTCTAAGCAGGGCTGCTTGATTTTTGCTAATTACACCAGATAGCTGTGAATTCAAGACACTCCCCATGGTCATGTGAAAATTTCCATCAGTGGCATCACATGGTAGGTCTAGCAGATGATGGTTCACGGGAAATAATTTTTCATGACCATTTTGGATAAACAGTTACAAGGTATGAGAATTTATCCGAAATTTAGAAACATCTGAAAAGAAAAACTCCCATACATTTAGATTGTGTGTTGACTGTCAAATATAGCTAATAGTATTGTAACGTTTCACTCTTTTATACTTTATTTTTATGATTATATTTCATAGGCTTAAACAAGTCAGTTGTGAATGATATAGCACTTACAGTATGAATTCTGCAGTAGAGAATGATCCTTTGCAAATTGAATTTTTGCATAACTTAGTAAATGAGGCGAAGCTATGTTGACTTTATTTGGGTATTCTTTGTAATTAAGGATGAGCTCCAGCGTGTTCCCACAGCCCAGGTGCAGAGCTCGCCAGGAAGTCGGCACTGCGCTAATCACAGGCAATGAGACATTTACCGGATGTGCGGCTGCAGATGTCTCACTGCCTCTGATTAGCGCAGTACAGTGCCAACTTCCTGGCGGGCTCTGCACGTGGAATGTGCGAACACGCCGGAGCTCATCCTTACTTGTAATGTGTGTTTTCACTTATCCTCACCTCATTTACTAAGCTAAGTGAATATTCACTTTGCGTGTGAACATGCTGTACCTCTAAAGTACATCTAAAGCCAAAATGTTTTTATTCTTCTTCAACAGAGCAGGGGATAGTTAAAATCCCTGTCAATTTTTCTATTGACATCTGTTTCAAGTTGGGGAGATTTTTCCTAATTTCCTGTCCTGTGGATACGACAAGAAGCAATAGGAAAGTTCTCTAAAGTAAGGGAAACCCCCTTCTAGGCTTTTGTGTACACTTGCAATTGAGGGCAGCAAAAATAGGCAGTTGAGCAATGGTTTTACTGTCCCCAACCGCCCACCCTAAAATAACATGGCAGCCTGGTAAAGTTGTACACAGTTGTACACACGCCATGGTGCTTTATCATTTACATCCCTGTTTTTTTATGGGGCCTCGCCACAGTGGCAGGCCTAGTGCTAGGCTCATGGTTGCAGCGTGGTATTCGAAAAAAAGGTTCGGCTGCTAAAAAAAAAAAATGCAGACTTGGAGGAGGCAACAGTATCACCTGCTGAATCCCTGTTAGCTGCTCCTGTACCAGACTCTGAAAAGTGATCTGCAACGCAAGTGTTAATGAAGCCTTAAGCCTCATACACACAATCAGATTTTCCGCAGACAAAACCACAGACTTTTGTCCAAAGGGTGTTGGCTCCAAACTTGTCTTGCATACAAACGGAACACAATTGTTGTTCAACAAACACGAACGTAGTGACATACTACCTGTTTTTTCAGCTCTTTAGCGCCACCCTTTGGGCTTCTTCTGCTAATTTTGTGTTAGTAGAAGTTTGGTGAGTGTTGATTCAGGCTTTTCATTTTGCGCTTTTCAGTTCGTTTCTGAACGGCCGTTTGTCAACCAGCCATGTTGTGGAATCGGAGGAGATAACGTGTTATTTATTATTGGCCTTGGAGTTGCTTTGACCCAAGTCCAGTCCAGGAACAGGAGGAGGAGGATTTCTTGGTTGCTTTATTTATAGTGACCACACTATGTCATATGCCTTTGCTGCGGGAGCTCCAGGAGAATAATCCAGATGATTTTTGGAATTATCTCTGGATGATGGACCCCTGCTTTCACCAACTCTTGGCATTGTTGACCCCCTATATTAAGAAGCAGGACACATGCATTAAGGCTTTTATTTTATTTATTGATTGAATAATGATTTGATTTGGGATATTTTCTATATTTTTGGATGCATAGAATGCACCTTTTAGTTAAGTTTTATTGGCAGATAGCATGTCTAATTTTATTTGTTTTCTTTTTTTAATGCACAATAAAAAATTAGGGAGAATAATACTTGGCTATGTGTTTTACTTCAAATGACAGTTTGGCAGTAGGCAGTTACATTATAAAAAATACAATGTAAAATTAACACGGGACACCAACATAGTTGTATCTTTGATCATAAAAAACTACGGGGAAATGGTGTTGTGGTAACTTGCACCAAAAAAAAAAATAACATGCATAATAATATTGTTCTTGATATCACAAGAAAAAAAAGAATTTTAAAATTTGTTTGCCATAACTCCATCAGTATCACCAGCAAAGCAGCTTTATTATTATCCCATTAAAGAAGAACAGAATTGTGCGCTGCATTTGGAGATTTCATAATTTGCCACGTCACAAATGATAATTCTCCATTACGAACGCTAGTTTACAAGACCGACCGCTTCGAGCTCGTCCTTGCTTCCGAGCATGCGTGTTTGTACTTTGTACTTTTGTCCGATGGACTTGTGTACACACGCTCGGAAAATCCGACAACAGACATTTGTCCGTGGGAAAATTTAAAGCCTGCCATCCAACATTTGTCCGCAGAAAATCCGACAACAATTGTCCGATGGAGCGTACAAACGGTCGGATTTTCTGCCAACAGCCTGTCATCGCACAATTCCCGTCGGGGGAATCCAATCGTGTGTACGCGGCTTAAGGCAGTTATCATTGGAAGAAATGTCCACAATGGAAGATTTACCCTTTATTCCTTTTCTGACGACAACTCAGAATGTTGGATTTCTTAACCCATTGAGCCAGACAATGGTCACTTGGATAAAATGGAAAAAGTAAATACAGCCAGTGTAGACCTAGAAAGCTAAAAAAGAAAAAAATCTGACAGGGGCTCTCACCCTTACCACTGTATTCAAAACTAAAAAAATTGACCTAATATACACTTTAAGTAAATCAGCCCCCTTGTGTAGGCACTGAAAAATGTTGCCCCTATGCTACAGAATGCTGTGAAATAGCAAAGTAGTGGTGGATGATTCTCAAGTGTATTTTGTATCCTTTCAAAAGGTTGACTTTACATATAATATAAAAAAAAAGTAGGCAGATATGGTCACATGGAAAGCTTAACCTAAATATGCTTTACTGTTCAATAAAAAAAATCAACATGCACAACCCCGAACACAAAAGAAAATAAAGTAAAGCAAAACAATAGAAAACAGTCATATGTTAATATTCTTTTATAGCTCAAGAAGAAATATTTTAACTAATTTAGCTGGATTTTTTTAAGGTGGCAATATTCCTTTAAGGCACATTATAAATGAGGTCAGTGTTCACTGTTGGATATTAAACAATGCAGGTCTGGCTTTCTAAAGGATACAATTCACATAAAGGAGATCAGGTGATAGCTAACTTTTCAGTGAGTCCAAAGCTGATTCTCCAGCTTACACTCCCTATCTGTTGATTGTCAGAAGCCAAGGTTTGTTTCTCCTCCATAATTAAAGAGACACACAATCTTTTAACTACCATGATTATAGTATAATTAAGAGAGGCAAGCGGTGGCGGTGCGTCCATAAGGGCGCACAGGCGCCACCCCCTCTCTCCAGCCACCCCCTCTATCACCAATAGTTAGATTTATGCATTGCATGAATCTATCCATGGCCACCACTGCCACCCCCTATTCAGGCACCTGAATTACAGCGGCGGGAGTAGGCTCTAATAGGAGTCAAAAAAGGTAAACAGAGAGCGCCATGCTTGTTGCTCGCAGTTCATCCAGGTGTGTTAGAAAAGCGAATGAATATTCACTTTCCTAACACTGAACCGCCTCTCCACCAATCGGGTGCTCGGGTCTATTACCCGTCACCTGATTGGCTGAAAAGACAAGTGCTGTGATTGGACGCCTATCAAGCGAGGAGAGGACGGGAGAAGACATCAAGGACATGAAGGACACCATTGTGCCCGCCCGCCGCCGTCACCTGCTGCCCCCAGAGACAGGGTAAGTGCTGGGCAGTTGGCGGGCGGGCACAGTAGCAGCATTCGATGGGCACAGTGGGAGCATTTGATGGCACAGTGGGAGCATTTGATGGCACAGTGGGAGCATTCAATGGGCACAGTGGCAGCATTTGATGGGCACAGTGGCAGCATTTGATGGCATGGTCGGAGCATTTGATGGGCACAGTGACAACATTTGATGGGCACAGTGGGAGGATATGATGGCACAGTGGCAGCATTTGATGGGCACAGTGGGAGCATTTGATGGCACAAGTTGGGGAGATTTTTCTTCATTTCCTGTCCTGTAGACATGACAAGAAGCAAGAGGAAAGTTCTCTAAAGTAAGGGAAATCCCCTCCTAGGCTTGTGTGTACATTTGCAATTGAGGATAGCAAAAATAGGCAGTTGAGCAATGGTTTTACTGTCCCCAACCACCCACCCTAAAATAACATGGCAGCCTGAAAAGATTTGTACACACACCATGGTGCTTTGCATGGTGCTAAGAGTGATTATGCAGGCTTTGCATGCTGTACAGTCATATGCACGAAGCCTAATATAACAATTTACATGTATCAGTTTTTAACTAATGTGCCTGTTAACTATTTTCATTACTACCTACTTATTGCTCCTACTTTAGGCAAAGCTGCTACTGAGAAAGGAATTAATGTCAGAAGGTACCCAGGTGCACTGTGTCAGTAGCATACCCTTCTGTAATGTTTAATACATCCTCAAGAGAGAACGTGTGTTATGTGCGAAAGATGTAGTGATCAGTTTCTAAATAGCTAGAGAATTACAGGGCCGGGAAATGCATGATGCTGCAAGACTAGGTTTGTATTTCACAATAATCCAAGCCATACGCATAGCATGATTACAACAGCTTTGGCTGTAGCAGGTCTAGGCAGGGCTGCTTAATTTTCGCTAATTACATCAAATAGCTGTGAATTCATGACACTCCCCATGGCCATGTGAAAATTTCCATCAGTGGCATCACATGGTAGGTCTAGCAGATGATGGTTCATGGGAAAGAATTTTTCATGACCATTCTGGATAAATAGTTACAAGGTATGAGAATTTATCTGAAATTTAGAAAAATCCGAAAAGAAAAACTCCCATACACTTAGATTGTGTGTTGACTGTCAAATTTAGCTAATAGTATTGTAATGTTTCACTCTTTTGCACCTTATTTTTATGATTATATTTCATAGGCTTAAACAAGTCAGTTGTGAATGATATAGCACTTACAGTATGAATTCTGCAGTAGAGAATGATCCTTTGCAAATTGAATTTTTGCATAACTTAGTAAATGAGGCGAAGCTATGTTGACTTTATTAATCTGGGTATTCCTTGTAATGTGACTTTTCACTTATCCTCACCTCATTTACTAAGCTAAATGACTATTCACTTTGCTTGTGAACATGCTGTACCTCTAAAGTACATCTAAAGCCACATTTTTTTCATTCTTCTTCAACAGAGCAGGGGATAGTTAAAATCCCTGTCAATTTTTCTATTGACACCTGTTTCAAGTTGGGGAGATTTTTCTTATTTTCCTGTCCTGTAGACACGACAAGAAGCAAGAGGAAAGTTCTCTAAAGTAAGGGAAATCCCCTCCTAGGCTTGTGTGTACACTTGCAATTGAGGGAAGCAAAAATAGGCAGTTGGTTTTACTGTCCCTAACCACCCACTCTAAAATAACATGGCAGCCTGATAAAGTTGTACACACGCCATGGTCCTTTGCCATTTACACCCCTGTTGTTGAATGGGGCCTCGCCACAGCAGCAGGCCTAGTGCTAGGCTCATGGTTGTAGCGTGGTACTTGTATTTGAAAAAAGGCTGCTTAAAAAAAAAAAAGCATACTTGGAGGAGGCAACAGTATCATCTGCTGAATCCCTGTTAGCCGCTCCTGTACCAGACTCTGAAAAGTGATCTGCAACGCAAGTGTAAATGAAGCCTTAGGCAGTTATCATTGGAAGAAATGTCCACAATGGAAGATTTCACTTTTATTCCTGTTCTGACGACAACAATGTTGGATTTTTTAACACATTGAGCCAGACAATCGTCACTTGGATAAAACAGAAAAAGTAAATACAGCCAGTGTAGACCGCAAAAAAAAAAAAAAAAAATCTGACAGGGGCTCTCACCCTTACCACTGTATTCAAAACTAAAAAAAGTTTGACCTAATAATACACTTTAAGTGAATCAGCCCCCTTGTGTAGGCACTGAAAAATGTTGCCCCTATGCTACAGAATGCTGTGAAATGGCAAAGTAGTGGTGGATGATTCTCAGGTGTATTTTGTATCCTTTCAAAAGGTTGACTTTACTTATAATATAAAAAAAGTAGGCAGAAATGTTCACATGGAAAGCTTAACCTAAATATGTTTTACTGGTCAATTAAAAAAATCAACATGCACAACCCCGTACACCAAAGAAAATAAAGTAAAGCAAAACAATAGAAAACAGTCATATGTTAAAATATTTCTTTCTGAGCTAATTTAGCTGGATTTAATTATATTAACTAATTTAGCTGGACTGTTGGATATTAAACAATGCTGGTCTGGCTTTCTAAAGGATACAATTCACATAAAGGAGATCAGGTGATAGCTAACTTTTCATTGAGTCCAAAGCTGATTCTCCAGCTTACATTCCCTATCTGTTGTTTGTCAGAAGCCAAAGTTTGTCTCTCCTCCATAATTAAAGAGACACACAATCTTTTAACTACCATGATTATAGTATAATTAAGGGAGGCAAGCAGTGGCTGTGCGTCCATAAGGGTGCCCCCTCTCCAACCACCCCCTCTTTTACCAATAGATAGATTCATGCATTGCATGAATCTATGATTGCCACCACATCCCTTTAAACCAGAACACATATTAATTACACAGGTTCTGTGGCTGATTAAAGTGGTAATTAAACTCACTTGGTGCCTTATCTGCATTTAATTAGCCTCAGAACCTGTGTAATTCAAAGGTGTTCGGGTTTAAAGGGATGAGGTGGCAACTATACATGAATCTATCCATGGCTACCGCTGTCACCCGCCTATCAGGTGTCCAATCATAGGAGAGGACGGGAGAAGACATCATGGACATGGAGGAGCATGGAGGACACCGCTCGCCGCCGTTACCCGCTGCTCCACCGAGACAGGGTTGATGGCACAGTGGCAGCATTCGATGGGCACAGTGGCAGCATTCGATGGGCACAGTGGCAGCATTCGATGGGCACAGTGGCTGCATTTGATGGCAAAGTAGGAGCATTTGATGAGCACAGTGGCTGCATTCAATGGGCACAGTGGCAGCATTTGTTGGCACAGTGGGAGCATTCAATGGGCGCAGTGGGAGCATTTGATGGGCGCAGTGGGAGCATTTGATGGGAGCATTTGATGGGCACAGTGACTGCATTTGATGGCACAGTAGGAGCATTTTATGAGCACAGTGGCTGCATTCAATGGGCGCAGTGGTAGCATTTGATGGGCGCAGTAGTAGCATTTAATGGGCACAGTGGCAGCATTTGATGGGCACAGTGGCAGCATTTGATGGGCACAGTGGCAGCGTTTGATGGGCACAGTGAGGCTGCAATTGATGGGGGTTTTTTTCAGGATTTTTCAGTTTGTTTTCGCCCTCCCAAAAATTTTGAGCACCAGCCACCACTGGAGGCAAATCTAAGAGAATTTCACCAGTCTCTATAGTTTGCCAACAAAAATACCTGACACGGTCACAGACAATGTTTCTAGGCCCATTTTCAAGTTTAAATTCTCAATTGGTTTCTGATGTTTCTTTTAAATTTTGTGTAGTCATCATAAATACCTTAAAATTCATCCATTTTAATTTATGCCTGTGTCTACAGTTAATTCTGCTCTCTCATTGTCCCCCTTTTAGTCCCAAATTCAGATGTACTGAGAGTGGAGAGTGTAAGTGATGACAAGTGATAAGCCTGAGTGAAAGAGTACATCCCTTTAGACAATAATGATCCTCCCTGGTGGCCACTGGATGGTGCAAATTTTAGCCATGCTGTGCTGATAGTTGATCGGTTACTGAATGGACCTGTGTCTTTTTTTCAACCTTATAAACAATGTAACTGTTCCCAGCAACCAATGGTCAGGCTGAATAGCTATATTTGACACTATGCAGTGGCCAGCTGCCTGCCTGTGTCAGGTCTGGCTTCTGCTACTTATGGACAGCTCTTTTCTTTCAGTGCTCCGAGCTGCTCAGCTATCGGTTAATTACTAGCCAGTCATTGTTTCCACAGTGACTCACTGGGTTACCATTAACCTGCCTCATTAGTCCAGCCTACAGCCAGCCTGTTTTGGCTATTTAGACAGCTTAGCTCATTCTCTCATCGCCCTTGCATGGTCAACAATATCCAGTGTGTTCCTGTCTATGACCTGGCCTGTTCTGATACCAGTTCCTGCTTTGGCTCCTTACTACGTTGATTTCTGGCTTCCTGACCCCGGCTCATCTGATTACCTGCTCTGGCATCCAAACCCTGGCTTCAGGGCTAAAATGAGCCTGGAGATGTGTCCTTTTACTGTGGCTCCCCCTGCTGGCTGCTATGCAGAGCCAAAAAATATCAGCTACAGGGATGGACTAAGGATATGCAAACATTTAAGAAAAAGAAAGAAAAAATATTTCAACAATACTAATACAGCATTTTGAGTCTGTGATTAATTATCTTTATTAATACATAATGTTATGAATGTGATTTTAGTACTCCTTTAACTGCTTGTGGACCAGCCGCTGCAGTTTTACTGCAGCAGGTTGGCTCCGCTGCGCGAAATCACGTTAATGTACATGATCTCGCGAGGTCCGCATAGGAGGTGCGCGCCCGCCACAAGCTCCGTGAGTCCGACCGTGGGTCCCGCGGATTCGATGTCTGTGGGGATACCCGCGATCGTCTTACGGAGAGGAAGAACAGGGAAATGCTGATGTAAACAAGCATTTCCCGTTCTGCCTAGTGACAGGACACTGATCACAGCTCCCTGTGACCGGGAACAGTGATCAGTGTCGTGTCACACATAGCCCATCCCCCACAGTTAGAATCACTCCTTAGGACACACTTAATCCCTGCAGCGCCCCCTCCTGGTTAACCCCTTCACTGCCAGTCATATTTGTTCACTGTTCACAATGCATTCACTGCCAGTCATATTTACTTTTGCATTTTTAATCGCACTGATCGCTGTATAAATGTGAATGGTCCTAAAATAGTGCCAAAAGTGTCTGATGTGTCTGCCATAATGTCCCAGTCACGATAAAAATCACTGATCTGCAAGGAGGAATGGCAGAGGATCCCCAAATCCAGGTGTGAAAAACTTGTTGCAATTTTCCCAAAAAGACTCATGGCTGTATTGGATCAAAAGGGTGCTTCTTCTACTAAATACTGAGCAAAGGGTCTGAATACTTAGGACCATGTGATTTTCAGTTTTTCTTTTTTAATAAATCTGCAAAAATGTCAATAATTCTGTGTTTTTCTGTCAATATGGGGTGCTGTGTGTACATTAATGAGGAAAAAAATGAACTTAAATGATTTTAGCAAATGGCTGCAATATAACAAAGAGGGAAAAATTTAAGGGGGTCTCAATACTTTCCGTCCCCACTGTATATATACCACGAGAAGCACATAAGTTGTAAATCATAGTCCTGGCTTAAATTTTGATACCAGTCCACTAGATAGTACACATAAAAAGCAGATCTAATTCTAGTATGATACTCAATTAGTGATAAGCGATAAACACCAATCTAAGTGAAACGACTTTCAAAAAATGTGAAAGAAAAAATTAGCAAATAAATGAAAAAAAGAAATGTGTCCATAGGAGGAGGGTCTCCACAGAGAGTGAGCCAACAATCCTCTTCATACATAAAACGGCATCAATGCATAATAATAGTTAATCAGTGACAAGGGATAAGCATCAACTGAGCAAAATCAATAAAAAATAAACCAAGAAATTATACATTGATAGAAAAAATGTCCATAGAAGAACATCCACGGAAAATGATTCATCAGTTCTCCTTAAAGAAACTCCAATCGGAAAGAAATCCAACATTTAAAGCGAAGTTCCACCCAAAAATGGAACTTCCGCTTTAAGGGAAGGTGACCCACTGACATGCCACATTTTGCATGTCATTTTTTTTGGGGGGGGGGAGCGGAAACCCTCTTTTTTTTTTTTTTTAATTGGAACTCCGCTTTAAGGTGTGCATAAAAAAATGTTTCTCCTTCGCTGTGCAAGAGTCCACCACCAAGTGATAAAATCAAAGTTGCCTCTTACCAGATCTGTAGGACCATCATATTATAAATGTGGTCATGTGCGCTTGCTGCATACAAATTAAAAGCCATTCCACCTCATCAGAACTGATGAATAATTTTCTGTGGATGTTCTCCTTTTATGGACATTTTTTCCATCAATGTATAATTTCTTAGTTTTCATGTCTTTTTTTATTTCTTTCACTCAGATGATGCTTATCACTTGTTACTGATTACGTATCATGCATTAGTACTGTTATATGTATAAGGTGGATTGTTAGGTCACTCTCTGTGGAGACCCTCCTCCTATGGACACATTTATTTTTTAATTTATTTGCCCATTTTTTGCTTCACAGGTTTTTTGAAAGTTATTTCATTTGGATTGGTGTTTATCGCCTATCACTAATTGAGTATCACACTAGAATTAGCACTGTTTTTTACATGGACTGGCAGCACTGTATTCTGGCCTAGGCCAACAAGGCCCAGGCCTAGGGCAGCACTTTGCAGGGGGGCAGCACGAAAAGAGTCCCGCCGGCTTGCGCTACACTGTTAGAATAACACCAGTCTTATGGGGCGGACTGGGCTGAGAGGCAAATTAGTCTAGTGCCCCCATAAAGCAGCCGCACTGCTTCCAGTATGCAGGCGGCCAGCATTCTGCAACTGCGGGGGGGAGGGGGGGGCGCCGCTTCTAATTTTGACTGTCCTATCATCCTGGACCACAACCCTTCCTCACTGTGCTATATGTTTCCTGCAGCACCATTGGCATGGTTATATCTTC
Organism: Aquarana catesbeiana; assembly: GCF_042186555.1. NCBI lineage: Eukaryota > Metazoa > Chordata > Amphibia > Anura > Ranidae > Aquarana > Aquarana catesbeiana. Next base: position 274,866,388 of record NC_133331.1, on the reverse strand, counting down.
TTATTCCTCTCCATAAAATTATCAGAAATTTGTGCTTAAAGTAGAACTATAGTCAACACTTTTTTTTCTCATTTTGGATAGAAAAAGGGAGGGTTATAGCCCCTGTCAGTTTATTTTCTTACCATCCTTGTCCCATTGCAGAGATTTCCCTTCACTTCCTGCCCCATAGCCAAACAGGAAGTGAGAGGAAATCTATACAAATTAGGGGAATCCATTGCAGCCCCCCCGGCCCTCAGACCCAGTGTCCCCACTTGAAAATTTCAGGGCGGGTCTTAAACAGCAAGGGGTGTGGCCTTGACAGGAGGGGTGGGTCATATTTAAATTAGGGGGTTCACAAGTTTAGTCAGGCCTAGGGCAGCACAAAACCTAAATACACTACTGTGGACTGGTATCAGTTTAAGGTTTTAAAGTGGCTGCTTTTTCTTTACAATCTTGAGACCTAGCGCAAACATTATTTATTTTTACATTTTCTGGTTTAAATTTTGCTAGAATAATGCTCCATGAAAGAATACTTCAAAGATACCATTAAAGTCACATGCTTCTGCATCCCTGCAGCTGTCTAGGTTCTCAGAAAGTGGAGGAAAATTTATTATAAACAGCCATAGTCATAGTCATTCTAAGCCCCAAAAACCAGCATGAAAGAATAACTTCTAAACACAGAAAACAACCTCCTTTTAATAAACCCAGACAAGCAGTTTTTTTTTAAATTCCTGATATCTCTAAGATTGACTGGTTGGTAATTACTTTGTGTCATACATAATTGATGGAGAGGTTTCATCTTCTGATATGTAATACTTTAACATGCTACTGTGATGTAGCAGAAGGTCCACCAGAAGTCTCTTGTTCTCTGCTACATGAAAGTCTGAGAGAGAAGATACTACCACAAGGAGAGAGAGGCATCATGTTTTTCTTTCTTCGAGAAACACAGCGCACTCTGAATGAGACCAATGATAATGGGACAGCAAGCAAAAGCACAAAAGGAGGCAAAAAAAAGCTTATGAAATCAAGGTCCAGAGGACGATTAAGTGATGATGGAGCAGAGAGCCACTTGGAGAAAGAAGAGACAGTTGCTGTGAGAGAAGAGAGAGTTCCTATTACGGAGACGCCTATCTTGCGATCTCTAAGAATGCGGCTTAAACATAACACTGCCTTAAAGGTAGGGGAGAAATCTTTAAAGGATCAGTCAATCCAAAGCTGATATTTAAGTTCTGATTAGAAACAGGTCATAGTTCAGCCATTGTGAATATTGGGATTCTCTTAGGATCTCTTGACTCACGTGCTGTCCAGGATCTCACTTTATCTTAACTTTATAATTTTTCTTTGTTTCTTAGTTGTCCAAGGCTGGAACACATGTTACCGTGCTAATTTTCCTTCATTGTTCACAATGTGTGTTCTCTTCTTCTCATGAGAGAATAAATTCAGTTCAGCTAATCCTAATTTCCTGATAGCTCAGTTCTTCCATATTTCTTATTAGTTTGGTTAACTTTCTCTGCACTTTTTCCAGTTCTCCATTATCTTTTTTTGTAAACTGGTGCTCAAAACTAAACTGCATATTTCAGATGAGGTCTGCTTAATGATTCATACTGGGGCAAAATTATGTCTCTCTCTCTCTCTCTAGAATCTATACCTCTTTAATATATGAAAGTACTTTGCTAGTTTTAGACACTGCAGCTTGGCATTGCATGCTATTATTAAGTCTATGATCTACCGGAACTGTCAGAGAGGTTACCTGGTTGGGCGCCGTTGTGTGCCGGTGCACGTTGGTGCGCGCGTTCCTGTGGGTGCTGGGGCACCTGCCTCTATGGACACTGGTGTTGGTGATCCGGCTGGCCATGGTGTGCGTGGTGGTGCCCGGGTGCACGCGCGCGTTCGCGTTAGCGCGCGTCCGCGTTAGCGCGCGTCCGCCTATGGGCGCTGGTATGCGTGTGCCTGGTGGTGCTGGTGTGTGCGCCGCTGTCCGGGGGCGCTCTCGGGCACGCCTGTGCGTACCGGCGCACACACGTGCGCGCGTTTGGCGCCAATCAGCCTATTTAGGCTTCCTGCACTCTCTGCTCGGTGCTGCCTGATCAACAGCTCCTGTACCTAAGTTCCCGTTACCTGCTCCTGTGTTCCTGTGTTCTGATCTGTTGACGACCCAGCTTGCCTATTGGACTCCCCTGACTTCCGCCTGCATCTGACCCTGGCTTGTTTGACTCCGCTTCTGCCTTCTCCTCTTGTGCCTCTGCTGCTCGCCTGTTGCCGAACCCTGCCTGTGTGTGTGACCAGTCTGTCCGCTCCTGCTCAGCATTTGTTGCCTGTGCTTCTGACTACCACCTGCTGTTTGTGGACTTCCTCTTTCCGGGATCCGGACTTCTGCACAGGCTCTCATACCACTCCGCACTCGCGGGCTTCCTGTCTGCTCTGTCAGGGGCCGCAAGTCGGATACGTAAGGGAGCCTACCCTCTGCCCAAGCGGACTCACTGGTCTGGTAAGTGAGAGACCTGACAGGAACTCCCAGGTCCTTCTCGGCCATTGACTCACCCAGCTGTTCTCCTAGAATCTACGATGCATGTTTTTAGCCCCCGAGTGCATTAAAACCTCATTTGCCACATAGTTGCCTAAATAAATGGTGCATTGAGGTTGGCTTGTAAGTTGGAGACATCCTGTAAGGACTTTATTCCACTTAGTGCCTTCTGCAAATGCTGAAATTGTACTTTTACTCCCAAGCTCTATACCATTTCTTTGCTAAAATTCAATAAAAAATGTGTAAAAGGCGCCCGAGGGCTGATAATTAGGTTTAGAGGATCTGAATGTTTTGTTTCCTAAAAGTTGGGGCGATCCCGTAATCTAAACAAGGGAGGCCCCCAATTTAACGCATACTCCTATGTGATATGTTATTCAAAACTCAGGGAACATGGTTGCAGTCCTACCTCTTTAGGAACCAGAATCTGTGTGTAAGATTATGTATGATGGACATGGCATTCTATTCTGGTTCCTTTCTTGTTCTCCCATTGTTTTACTTCTGTATTGTTCCGACTTTAATAAAAAGATTGGAACCGAAAAAATGTGTAAAAGGAGTTAACAAATCAAATCACCCACTGTTTTCTTAAATATTAAAAACTCTGGGGATGAAATCTCTCAGTTTTCAGAATTGGTTACCTGCCATGACCATTAAGAGGGGCTCTCCAATTTGGCTTTGAATACTCAAAGTTCCCTTTTATGAAATATCACACTTGAGGTGATTGTAACCGTATTCACAGTTTGGGGCTTGTATGAAATATCACAATATTACATTTGCAGAGGGAAGAGACTTCAGATATGATCACTCGTCCTTAATTCTGTCATTAAAGAAGCCATTGCT